>NW_011499942.1:505647-549257 GCF_000495115.2 Populus euphratica
ACTAAGTCTATTCTTGATTAATTAGTATTGGTTTAACCATGTTGCATTCAAGAACAAGTTTATGTGATAATTAAAACACAAATGACATAGCTAATTTGGATATGCTATGATGTAGTTGTCACTTAATGAAAACATGGATTTTTTTTATTGGTTCTTTACAAAGAGTTAAGTCTCTTCTCGATTAGTCTTGGATTATCCATGTATTAGAGAACAAATCCATGTGATAATCAAGACAGATGTCATAGCTATTTTGGATATGCTATGATATAGTATCACTTACCGACAACATTGTTTTCTTTTTTAATTGAGCAACCTCGTTGTTCGAGCCACACCGATAAATGGGTGCCACATGTTCACTTACAATGCCTCGTTCAATGGCTATGATTATGAAGACCGCGTGACCAACTAGATAGTAGTTACCTATGATGTCTTCAATTCGGCTATGTATGCCTTCTTCATGGCCAACAACCTAGTACTACTTTAGCCTCCATGACCAATCACTTCCTTTCCTTTACTCTTCCTTTTTCTTTTTTTATTTTATTTTATTTTCTTTTCTTTCTTTCGTGTTTTTTTCACTTCCTTTAGATACCCAAACCTTTTCTTTTGATTAACGGTTTTATAGGTGGCTGACATTTCAATCAGTTACATGTCATTTAAAGTTCTTTTGGATTATAGTAATTTGGTTTCTTCCGAGGAAAAGAAGATATTTGCTAATGCACAAATCCAATAGGAAGGTGGCTTGATCATTAGTAGCTAGAACTCAAGAGGGAAGGTGCATTGCTTATCGCTTAATCTCTTCCAGCCTCGGGGTATTTTTTTTTTTAATTAAGACACTGTAATGTTTAAGCAAATTATCAATAATGTTTTAAAAAATTTTGTATTAAGATATTGTTCAATGCGAACATGAGAAATGATTGATGGAAACTAAACTCCATTGCCATAGTTAGAAGCATATATAGGAAGATTACTAGATTTTTCAATCTTCCCAAATCTCTCTCAAGAATTTGAAAATCTAGTAGGTTTTAATATGTTGTGTATGGTCCTGCATCATGTGATGGTAGGACTATCATATTAATTGAAAAGAAAGGCAACTAATCCTCTTTAAATTAAATAGTTCAAGTACTGTAGACGCAGTGATAAAAAACAAAAGAGAGGAGAACAAAATTGAGAAAAAGAAAAAAAAAAAGAGGCAGCAGAGTAGCCTATGTTTTTCTTTTGATTTCCAGCTCGTTCACTATTTAATCGGACTGAGATTTTGACAGCAGTTTCTAGACATATTATTCTTCATTTTGGACAGTTGGATCGAAGATTGGTGATGTGGAAGCTGACAGATTTGACAGAAAATGGGGCTATTAATATTATGAGTTTTTTTTAAATAATTCTCTTTTAATCTTGTTATAATCAGAGAATAAATTATTCTTGATGATATATATGTTATATCCTTTAGTTGAATTTAAAGAAGAATAATTGTGAGTCTATTATTTGTTAATAGTAGAAGTTTTTTTCAATTCTTTCAAAATAGTTTTTTTTAAATAAGATACATGCATGTATTTAATTGATCATATGCTGACAACTAAATCAATTGTATATTAAGTTTAATCATCAACGCACATGGCTCATATGAATGATTTTAATTTATTAATATGATTAAATTTTTTATTTATTATACCATGACTTGACTTGATGATGACTATTTTTTTATTTTGTCGGTTATTATCTAAATAATTAGAGATAGTTAATTGATAATTGATATATTAGATGTGATTATATTAGGTATCAATTACCTCGGCATTAAGAAAGGGATAGTTGATAGAGACATCTTAATTGTAAAGTAATCACCCTAGTTAATCACTTGGTTAATTAACCTTAGCCCTTTTCAAAACTGAGGAATGCCTTGTTAAGGTGGCTCATAGTGGTTTATAACCTCAATACGGTGGGCATATTTAACTCTTAATTATTTGCCGCTAAATTTGTCATCATCTGAATCTTTGGATGCATTTCCTAAATCTGCTTGTCCCACCCTGGCACCTTGGAAAGAGAGAGAACTGCATTTTTTATTCGTAGCTACAGGAAAGTTTGATGATTAATTAATACTTGTAAACACGAAGCATGGCGCTAGAGAATTCAGTCAAGTTTTGTGAAAATTGCCTTGTTGCTGCAAAGACTAACGAGTGATATATATATATCCTTGAAATGGGTGATATATCTAAAACATAAAAAATATATTGATTTAAAATAAAAAATATTAATTTTTTTTTTTAAATATTTTACAACTTAGTGTCAAACACTGCCTGAGCCTTAGTTTGTACCATTTGTTTGTTGATCGGATCCTTGGAGGAAGACCATTACTCTTCCCCTTTCCTCAGGATAAGGTCACATTTTCTCCACCGTGTTGCTTCTTCACCACCACATATGTATTTGAATTTTCACAGTGGTAATGATCTTTGCTTCTTCTTCTTTTTTTTTTATCAAAAAATACTAAAATTCTCATTTTTTGGACCAGGCATATCCTTCTTTCACAAGAGATCTCAGGTTCGAAATTCTCAATCTTTTTTAAAAATTGAAAAGGGCATAAATGAAAGAAAGATCTCAATTTTTCTATTTCACCTTATTTATCTGATTTAAGGAGAAAATTGAGGAAATTGTTCCACTTAAAATCGCCCAAATTTGATGAAAAATAAACACATAGAAAAAAACTTGAGAGAAAAAATAATCACAGGATACTAAAATGATATTGGGAACACAGGAAGATTAATGGTTTCAGAAACCCATTTTTATTATATTATTACCTCGAGAAAACTGGAAGATAAAACACACAGAAAGAAAGGACGACATCTCCCTTCATTTCTTGCTCTTATTGTTCCTCCTCTGTTTTCTTTAATTTCTTTTTGGGCTGGGCTAGACTTCTCTCATATGACCTTAGGTTTGTTTGGAGTGGGCCCCATTTGGGCTCCGAGTTGAAAATCTTTTTTAAAGTGAGTCCATTTTTATTCATTGGGCCTTCATCATCTCATTAGATTTTCATGGGCTAGCAACAGCAATCTAACTGGTATTTGGGCCTGTAACATTTGCTGAATTGGGTCACCTGTGTAATCGTGTCTCCCGAATTCTTAATATATATGAATTTCTTTTGGCAATAGAATTTAAGGTTACTTTCCTCGGAATTGCAATGTAATTTATTAACAATTCTAGCTGATTTAATTTAATTACCAAATGCTTCATCAATACTTCTTGTGTTTCTGTTACGAGAGACCAGAAGTTTCCTCAATACTTCATCAATAATTCGATAATGAAGAATGTTTTTGAGTCAATTTAAGTATCAAGGCTAATCTATGAATAAGTTAACTCCAGGCCTTAAAATAGTCAAGGAAAAAATTAAATCTTTTTTAACATAAATCAATCGATTGGGATCGTTTATTCTATAAACTAATTAATTATAGAACTTCAACAAATCAATTTCAACTTGCTTTATTTGTTTGGATTTATGAGATGATGACATGTGTGGTTTATTGTTCTTGCTAGACAAATTTAAGATTTCAACTTGTTTTTTAAATTATTTTTTAAGATTAAAAAAATTAAAGTGATGTTTTATAATTTGTTTTATAATTTTTATGTGTGTGTATATATATCATTTTAATATTTATTAATTAAAAAAATATTGCAACACCCAATAGGAACACTTGGAGGTGTCGTTGAGATTTGTAAATCTTAAAAGTGTTTTTATTGTTAGATTTGCTTGTTGAAATGATGTACCTGGCGACTGCTCAAGTTAGACAGGTCAAGAGACAACGTGTAAAGAGAAGCTGTCGAAGCAGGTTAGCAACTACACCCACGTGTTCCAATGGAATGCTTCCATGTGTGATATTAGAAGACACTTGGCATTGACTTGAAGACGCCAATACTGTTGTTAATAGTTGTGTGGTTAGATGTCGGTTGCTGCAAGATTTCTCCTCATCGTGCTGTAATCTTGAGCAGGTGGTCCGTACCAAGTTTCTATTTCTGAAACAAAATAATCTTAAATCAATCTCTCATTATAAACTTCAATCTTTCTGTTGGATTTTGAGACAGATGGCAAAAAAATATATATATAAATGTTAAATTATTCAAAATATGAAAAATTTCCTAAAACAGTGATGATTTATTATATTAATCCCTTGAGATGTTTAATTAGATATTCTAAAGATAAATCAACGATTCAATCATTTACTAGTTAAGATATTCCTAGATTAACTTTCGAACGCCAAGTTCAATTAAGTGATTTTTTAATCGATTATTATATCTAAATTAGTGTATCCACGATAAATTTCTCTCTACAAATAAATTAATTTCCTTGGCAGCATTTTAATCAATTATATTTAAGTAATGCAAGTACAAATTTATAAAATCCAGTTGAATTTACGTACGGACACATTAATTTGATCTTGTGTATATGTATAGGGTTGTATAATCTTGAATTAATTGTTGATAATTTGAGGAGTAGAAATGCAAAAGAATTTGACTTTGAATAGAAAGAGAAAGGAAGGCAGAGTAATGAAGAGCACGGGCATCCTCCGTTGCATGGTCGGAAAGTGCTTCAAATTCAATTACCCAACTCACCACACCGATCAAGTAGGAGTCCTACTAGGACCAGCATTATTTGCTTTGCTAGCTAGCTATGAGTTGGTCATATCTATATCTTCATCTCCTTCACGAGCTAGCAAATTTAAAGCATCCTCACCGTTCCTCTTGAACCTTACAGATAAAACACTATATAAGCCCCTCAGGCCTCACCCTCTGGACTCGAAACAACACATAAAGCTAGCCCAAGATGTCTGGCACTGCTCCTTTCTTCATGGCTTTCTTCTACCTTGTCCTCCTCCTATCTCCACCAGAGATGTTGATGGGCGCGGATTCCATGGCTGGAGCTGTGGCAGCTACCCGGCCATTGGAAACGAAGTCTCCAAATTACGAGACCTTCAAGCCGAAAACAAAACACGGGCAGCAAGAACGGTTCCATGGTGGAGAGGTGGAGAATTGCTTGCCAAAAGGATTCCACCATAATTCTGCCCCTAGCCGATATATAAATTACCATCCTCTTGGTTCAACAGTGTGTGCCGCAAGCAAACATGCTGATGCACCATGAAAAACTGAATTATGCAATGTATGTACGTAATTGCATAGGATTGTTATGGATTGTATATGGTTATAGGGATAAGGGAAGGGAGGAATGGTGTGATGCAAGTCTACCATGCCGTAGATAAATATGAACTTCATATATTCAATTACTATAATAAAAAAACTTGTAACACTCTTTTTTTTCCCCTTATGTCACTTACATGTTATAACAATTCTCAAAATCCTCTGTCATATAATTATCTACTTTATGCTGTAAAAAGGGAAAAAGAAAACTAAAAAATAAGGTTAAAAGATCCACTTAATTGCATAACTTCAACCGGGTATATTATTCTCGTGTAAATTTAAAGGTTGTTTTTATCTTTATTAACAAGATCTTTATAATTTTTTTTAAAAAAATTAATTATAAAATCCAACTCAAATTTAAAATATATGTAGTTTGGATAGGGTTCTATTTCGAATTGAATTTTTTAATCAAATCTTCATGAAGGTAAAGAAAACAGAATAATTGTTTTCATCAAAAAATATAAATTAATCTGTCACCTTTCAAGTTGACCGAACCATCACGTAACTATGTACTTTTATTAAAGTATGCGTATCTCTTCATCAATACAAGGACGGCTGGTTCCATGTTTGTCTATTATGAACAAAAAATGTATGGCTCCGATGTGGGACAAAACCTAAAGCGTTTTCTCACGGCTTGCGTAATGCCTTGCATCTTTTATCAGCATTTCACGTAGTTGGTGTTAAAAACCTCGGTGAGCCCAATTAATATTATGGGTTAGAAGTGGGACAGAGCTGTAGCTCTCTGGAGGCTTTGCTCGATCCCTTGCGTTTTCGAAAGACATGTGAATTTAGTGACAGAGACAAGCCTGGCTAGCAATCGGGCTCCCAAAACTAGCTGATGTTTTTGTTTCAATTTTCAACCTTTCAACGACTTCGTAAGTATTTGCTTTGTTCATAGTAGATGCTAATATCATGCTATTTTTACTTTAAACAAATAGAGAGGGAAAATAACTTAATTTCTTAATTTTTACTAATAACCCCAAAACTAGGGTTCAAAAAATGGGTCTAGCACAACGATGTGTGAGGTTGGTGGTCATTGGTCAAACACATTCTGGGAACTTGTGAGCATAATCTTAAGATTAAGCTTGTTGGTTTTATATATATATATATATTTTTTATTATTATTTAGGTCCTTTTCCTTCAGACCCTTCTCTGCTATTAATAATTTTTCTCTCTTTCTTGATGCTCCTTGGAAACTAAAGCCAGCCTGCTTTGGACACGTGCTTTCGCTCGTGCACACGCTTCAGTTCATTGGGCAATGACCCATGTAGATCTCCAGTCAACAAATGTACCCAACCAGAAGATCTACCAAAAAACCTTGGCAAAATCTTAAAAATTGTCAATAATCATCAATAATTTAATATTTAATCCCAACCTCGTTATTCTCTGAAATGCCACCACAAATTTATTTTTTCAAATAAAAAAGGACACCAAAAAGGAAGATACTAAATACTACCAGTACTACATAAATAACACAAAAATTATATCCTAGTTTAGTTGATGCCAGGCCATCATGTACATTGAAATTACCATATGCTACTTGAATCATGCAGTCCCAAGACAATGGCTTAACATGGGTATTATTGTCTTTTACGCTTGAAAATGCATTCCATTATACAAATCACTTGATCAAAATCAAACTCATATAAAGGCCAAACCCCTTCTTTCTATACCAGCAGATAAATTACAAGAATCTCTCCTGTTCAGTCTCTCACTCTTTATTACTTCTTTTACCGCTCTAAGTATCACAATAATATTTCAAGTACATAATCTATTAGTCTCCTCTACAAGAGCAAGAAGAAGCATAGTATTGCTTTCTAGCAAGAAAATTAAGCATCATCATCATGAAGCAAGAGAACACGGGCTTCTGTAGCAAGCATGTTCGAGAGCCCTGCAGATCTTTTGGCCGGAGATGCAGTAGCTTAGTGAAGGAGCAAAGGGCAAGGTTCTACATTCTCCGGCGATGTGTTACTATGTTAGTTTGCTGGCATGAGTATGGTGAACCCTAATATATTAATTACGAGCCACTGATCCTCATAATTTTTGTTCATCGAAATCTATTTCATGGAGGTCATGTAGTGTATGTTATACTATATACTAGTATACAAAAGGGAAGTTCTGGATTCTGATTTCTTTTACAAGAGAAGAATATCGAATCTTTTTTTTCGTTGTTGTTGATAGAATTCGTATCTTATCTTAAGCTGAAATCAGAGTTCATTTTTTGCAGTGCTTCATCTTGCCTAGATCTCTATATTAATATTAATTAACTGATAATTTTGTTTGATTACATGCATCTCAAGTTCTTCTTTGTGAACTTTCTTTATCTTTCTTTTTAAGCCAAGTGAGGAAAAAACAAAAGACAAAAAAGAGAGCTGTTGATTAGGGTACAATGAAAAAATAATATTAATGTAGGTCTTCGCCAAAAGCACTTGATATTCAATGTACACTAAATTGATTGATTTAAAGGCCTATATAAGTTTTTTTTGGGTACAATTTCCCATTTACTTCAGAATTTAAAGGGAGGTTTGTTAATCTTGGTTATCCTTAAATATTTTTAGTTAAATCATCTTGTTTGTGATAATCTTTGGATGTTTAGAATATATAATAAACTTTAGTTTTCTAATCACTCTGATCTCCATTAGAGATAGGATATGGTTGGTTACAGGTATTTCCTTGTGGCATGATATGACATTTTCTAATGAAAAGTAAAGAAACTTGAGTTTTCCCTATAGAAAAAACAGAGAAGTTAGGTTTCCTTTTCATTTGATTTATTCTTGTCTATATTGTCGAAGAACATGATTTAGAATATGAAGTGGTTCAACAGTACTGTCGACGATGGTGGCTTGTGTTCTTGGACTTAAGGGGGGTTAAGCTTAGTAATTATAGAGTTAATTTTAATGGATGCTAAATTAAACACAATTATGGGAATATTCGTACTTGAAAGTGTGGGACTCATGGGTATGCTGAATGGTTTGCTTGCAAAGGAAATGATTCATTAATAGTGGGATAAACCACATTGAAATTTTGTTTTGCAGGGGGTGGTTAGTGGCCGGGAAGGAAGGTCATTTAGTTAATTAACTCTTTTTTATTTTTTAAAAGTTTAATGTTTTTTTAAGTGTTTTTCCTCATAAAATAATCATCAAATTAATGTTAAAATAGGTTTGAGATGCTTATATCAAAAATTTAAAAAAAAATCCAAAAAAAACATCATTTTAATATATTTTTAATTATGTTTTAATAAAAGATACCCAATTCCTGAATTCTTAAAAATTGTTGCTAACAAACTGATTAGTTAATTACTTCTCAGATTTAAGAGTGACCAATAAGATTTTAGAAACAAGAAAATTAAAGAGTTAGATGTAACTTCAACAAATTTCAATGGTTCGCCCTATAATTAATTTACTCGAAAGAGAGTGGGAGATATTGGGAGGGACTCATTCAAGGCGACAGCAAGAATCCTTAGAGCAACAGACATATATGTACCTTAAAAGCTTAGCTTCTTGTGTAACTTCAAATCCTCCTCCTCTCCTCCCCCCTCGTGTGACCCTCTCTCTTGTCACCTTTCAAATTTTCTAAACTGGGTTCCACCCAAATTTTCCCGACTTATGTTTATCTAATTTCTTAATTTCCTTTGCAAACTCTTGACGAAATTAATGGCCTTTCCCCCACTATGTATGTAATTTAATGACAGATGGTGGACTTACTTTATGTGTTTCCAAGTTGGTTGATTAATACCAGAATTAGCTGATCAATAAATAACACAAACGCGCTTTTAAGAAATATATATAGAATCGAAGTGATTTTTTTGAAAATGTTCAACAACCCTCAAGGCCGGAATCTTCACCCTTCAGCCACCACGAGGTGGGTCTGGTAGCTCGAGTGGTGTTTTGCCAGCGATGAACAACACGAGCGCACAAAGGTGGAAACTTTTCAAAGAAAGTCCAAACAATTACTGAAGGGTTATAAATCAAGATGCAATTTAAGATCTATCCATGGAAATTTGTTCCATCGTAACTTTTGTAGGGATAATTTTCGAACTTTCATCAAGAAATTTCTTGCTTCTATGAAATTCACTTCACTCATCCAAATAAATTTTTATTTGGAGGATTTTACTTTATATATATATGATTGATTTGAACGTACGAGTGAGTGAGGAAAGCGAATTAAAAAGTGGAAATCATTGCTGTATATTTCTGCTTTCTTATTCATGGGATGGGAATTGGGATACACATTGTAATATTGCCATCTTATGTGTAATCCTTCCAGTGAGCACTGTAGTATAGTCTCAACAGCAAAAAGCAAATGACAGGAAATTCCGTGAATGTGGGACCAGTTTTAATGCTTGACACGTGCAATGAGAGAGAGATATCTGGGCGTGATGTCGCATCAAGTATCAAAGCTACTCTAGCAACCTTTTATTTTTCTGTCGTGGTTTATGTTCGTGATTTTCAAAACTAGTCTTGACGAATTGATGAGCATTTTGTTGGCAATGCATGCTTTATTAATTAATATTACAATTATTTTGCAGAAAAGCTTTTAAAATTATGGTGGCGTGCATGACTTTATCATGTTTGTTACCAACATGTCGTGATAATTGAAAATTTCAAACTACTTGTGTAAATTCTAAGATTGTAATCGAGCGCCAAGTATAATAGAATATCAAGGTATTTAAAATTGACTTATTATGCCCTATTTATTTTTATATTTCAAAAAAAAAATTGAATTTTTTTTAATTTTTTAATTTTTAATTATTTTTTTTGGGTGTTTTTAGATCATTTTGATACACAATATCAAAAATAATTTTTAAAAAATAAAAAAATATTATTTTAATACATTTCTTAGTAAAAAACACTTTGAAAAGTAACTGCAATCATCCAAAACACTCCATATATAAAAAGTTGAAAAGATCAACCTTTATTGTACATGCATTTATAATTAATGACACAGTAAATTTACTATATTACAACACCCTGTAAAAACAATTTACCTTGCTGAAAAAGTCATCTAATATTTTTCATAAGAGATTCAAATATCTTTGCAAGATTCGTAAGGATTATTATTGGATTATTATTGTTATTTTATATTTTGTAAATATAATATAATTACAAAATTAGCTTTGAAATTTATTTTCATTTAATTACTTTAAAGTGTAGTTTTGGTTTTTTGTGTTTTTTTCTAAAAGTTGGAATGATTAATTGCCTCTAAAATCAAATTTTATTAGCTAGGTCCTGGGATGTTTCTATCAATTATTATAAGTTTTTATGTGATTACTAAGTTGATCTATCAGCGATTTAGTTTTTTTTTCATTAATTTTATTTTTATAAAAAACTTGTCGGCATAGGCCAGCATTTGAGGTGGCTCCACACTCTTTGAGCGGTGCGTGAGCTACCGTATAATGAAAAAATACCAAATTTTACTACAACGTTTAAAACTCCACAACACCCTCTTCCATGTGAGACAACAAGTGTGTTGTTTTAAATAATGGTTTGTCTCAACTAGTATTTTCTTTTCTCTTCTCTCTCTTCTTCCCATTAAATTTGGCTCCATACTTTTTGAGCGATGCGTGAGCTGCCGTCTAATGGAAGAATACCAAATTTTACTACAACGTTTAAAGCTCCACAACACCCTCTTCCACGTGAGACAACAAGTGTGTTGTTTTAAACAATGCTTTGTCTTGGCTAGTATTTTCTTCTCTTTTCTCTCTCTTTCCCATTGAATTTTGTGCTGGCTATAAAAAAAATCAATTATGTCCACTTACTTGATATCATTTCATATTTGAATTTCAATGTTTTGATTTTTAATTTTTGTTCATAACTTTTGTTCATTATTTTTTTTTTAACTTCATCATTGGATCTATAATCTTGTTGTTTAATTTCTTTAAGTTTGGTCCTCATTTTCTTGATTTTGATTTTGATTTTGATTTTTTTTGTGAAATTTAATCTTTCTTTTCAATTTTACCCTCTAATCTAAAGTTTTATGATATTTAAAGTTAGGTACTTAATGTTTTGATTTCAAATTTTAATTCTTAGTTCTTTTATCAAATTCTATTGTTTTTTTCAATTTCACCATTGAATCTATAATCTTTTTTTTTTCAATTTCGGTCCTTATTTTTTTTTGGATTCTTTTGTTAATTTAATTTTTTCTTAATTTTATCCTTAAATTCAAAGTTTGATGATATTTAAAGTTAGGCTCTCATTGTTAGATTTTTAATCCTTTTATTAAATTTTAATTTGTTTTTAATATCATTATTGGATCCATGATCTTGGTTTTTTTATTTTTTTAAATTTTGTTCTCATTCTCTTAATTTTATTTTTTATTTTGGATTCTTTTGTTAATTTTATTTTTCTTTTCGATCTTTTCATTTAATTTAAAATTTTATGTTGTCCTTTTATTTTCTAGGAGTAGATTCAGGGTAAGTACCGTAATATATGTCAAGTGGGTCAACCCTAGTTAATCCTTTTATTAAATTTTAATTTGTTTTTAATATCATTATTGGATCCATGATCTTGGTTTTTTTATTTTTAAAATTTTTTTCTCATTCTCTTAATTTTATTTTTTATTTTGGATTCTTTTGTTAATTTTATTTTTCTTTTTGATCTTTTCATTTAATTTAAAATTTTATGTTGTCCTTTTATTTTCTAGGAGTAGATTCAGGGTAAGTACCGTAATATATGTCAAGTGGGTCAACCCTAGTTAATCCTTTTATTAAATTTTAATTTGTTTTTAATATCATTATTGGATCCATGATCTTGGTTTTTTTATTTTTTTAAATTTTGTTCTCATTCTCTTAATTTTATTTTTTATTTTGGATTCTTTTGTTAATTTTATTTTTCTTTTTGATCTTTTCATTTAATTTAAAATTTTATGTTGTCCTTTTATTTTCTAGGAGTAGATTCAGGGTAAGTACCGTAATATATGTCAAGTGGGTCAACCCTAGTTAATCCAAGTTAAATATTTTTTTTATTTTATAAAGAATTAAAATTGACCTCATTTTAAAATAAAATAAAATAAAATTTTCAATGAGTTTTAACATGATTTTAACCAAGTTTTTCATGAATTGACCATGTCACGGGTCAATATATGTTTTTAATTGTTTCACACCAGATCAATTGTTTCCATATTTCTTTTGAAACTTGATCTGTCCTAAGTCCCAAGGTCACTCGAGTCATAGATCAACTAATCATTTTGGTTTTTATTGGGTTATTTCATTCGCATGATCTTGCTCATAAGTTTTGGCGACCATACCTAAATTTATTGGTTCTTTGTGTTTATAGACTTTGTTTTGTTAATTGATTTTTTTTCCTTAACTTCATTAATTATTATATGTTTGGATTCTTGTGGATTAGTAATCATAATTTTTTTATAATGTCAGGTTGTGAATTTTTTTTTTCTTTAAAAAATATTAATAGCGCTTGAATATTTTTTTTTTACATTGTAAAAAATTCAATCATGCCCTCAATAAAGCGCAGACCACCTATGTTGTATAAGTTTAAACGAGATCGAACTAAATTTGAGTGTATATATTAAACATTTACAAGTGTATGTATCTTAAAATGCAGTTGGAATTAATCATCTTTGGGCATAAAATTTAGAAAGGACTAAATGAATGCCACCTCCTGAACTTTAAATCATTTTAGAATTTCATCCAAATCCAACGAAGTAAATGCATATGAACCGTATTTTATTTTACATTCAATTAAACAACCTCAAGGAAAATCAAGAAGTTAATTACGAAGTGAAATTAAGTTAGGTTAATATTAACGGGTTTTCTTCGCTATTCTCTATGCAAATATAGAAAAAGTTAATTTCATTATTTTCCAACGAATCCTTAACGACGTACTCGTCCTATTGTCCTCCTCACGCTGTCACTCCAGCAAAAAATAAAAATAAAAGAGGGAGCTAGTTGGAAACAAGTTCAGTCAAATAAAAAAAATTGTCTCGAAAATTCAGCATGTGTGCCGAAGGTCGATTTTGCAGCTTATGCAATGCTCTATCAATCGAAAAGAAATAGATGCAAAAACAAACCAAGATCCATATTAAGAGAGATCACCATAAACTATTAATGGCTTCTGATACTGTCTCGCAATTTCCTTATAATCTATCCTTATTCGACAACATGTTATAGTCTTCAGTATTCAGCATTACTGAAGAGTATAGTAGCACTCTAGCTCTTTAGATCATGGAGCATGTATTGTATTTGCAATTGTAATCCACCACTTCGAATCTACTGGGCTTGTTACCTTTTGTATTTGGACTTGGCCTATCGTTCTTCATCGATCATGCATGGTGTCTGTGATAGAAGAAGATAAATAATAATAATGATAAAGGTGTAAAACTAATACACACAATAACCCTAATTCTGCAAGTTCTGTTTGATACTATAGCGCGATCCGTAATAATAAAGGTATAAAACTAATACACACAATAACCCTAATTCTGCAAGTTCTGTTTGATACTATAGCGCGATCCGTTCAAGATGTTTTTATATTTATTATAACTTTGGAATTTATTTATTTTTCATTGTTTAAATCTATTTTTTATTTCAAATAATGATCAAAACTTATAGTTGTGACCAAAACTTCTTGTTCCTTGATTTTTATTAAGATTGCTTTGACATACGATGTGAAACTAAGCAAGGATTTGTATATTAAGAACAAAAATAAACAAAGTGAAAAATGTTTACTCCCAATATATCAACACCAATGGACCCGATTATATCCGAACTTCACATAGGGTTCGTCCCCTTGAAAATGATCAGTGCTTCGCTGGTCTAATAAAAAACCACCAAATATCCCATAAAACGAAAGTCAGCATCATCACCTTAATTGTATTATCAATCGAGTGACTGCTGCTTCTTTTTTTTTTGGTTTTTTAAAGGTATATTTGAGACTACTCACAGTCCAAATTAATTAATTATAGGAAATCAAAGTAATCATTTAATAAAAAGTTTTTAAATTTTCTTTGTCCCAGAGGGGCAGATCGTACGGAAAAATAATATTTCTAAGAATACATGTACCATTGCATTAAAGATTTTCAAGTTTTACCTCTGGCCGGTGTGGCTTTTACCGGTGGTGGATTTTCATTTTATTTTCATGCTTTTTTTTTTTTTCATGATGAGACAGTTTGGAGGTGACATGAAAAGAGACTTGAGTGAAGATTGAGAGATTAATCTCTGATTGTGCTGGACAATAACATCCATCGACCACCCACGTGGCATATCAAATTATTGAATCTTTAGTCTAAATTTGGATACCCAAAATCTGAAGTATGACGAATCCAATCCTCATTGCAGAAAATTCAAATGGTGTCTTTCTAAAACTGGGACCAATAGGTTGTGGCTTTACCCTTTCGAACCTGCTTGTACACGTGAAGTTCTTGTGGGAGATTGAATGATTTCCGCTCAAGGACATCAGTTCAATCAGTGACAGTTAATGGAGAAGAAACACCTTTTGATTTGCCATTAATTTTGAGTAGTCTTTTCAAACTTGACAGTGGGGGAGAACTCTAATTTTAGAAATTAATGGGAAATTAAACCTCATAATTTTCTTAGATTATAGGTGATAATATTGGGGGCCGTGGGGATGGTGCCGAGCATTCTTTATGGAGGGAAATTGTGTTTCTTCTATAAGGGGGCAAAAAAAAGGTCAGCTTTTTAATTTTCTTCTCAAGCTCCAATGGAGTTTCGCTCCTGACAGAAGTTATGAAAGTATATCCTTATTGCAATTATTTTAAACATTCAGACAAATTACAAGCACATTGGGGACAAAAACATGAAGCATACTTGAGCTTCTGATAATTTGAGGATTGAAATTCAAGATTCGGTTGATTTGAAAAAAAATTACTAATCATATTACTAGCTCCAATATATATATATAAGCTTATGGATTCATTTAAAAACACCAAGAGGGAAAAGGAGGCCAGTGGCGAAAGGGCGAGCAAAAGAATTTTGGATGATCCGCATATAATTTTTTTAAAACAATGAACTTGAATTGTATTACTTGCTGTAGAAGTTAGAACACCACGTACTGGCTTCAAGTTAAACTATGGAACTCGTTAATTATCACTCGTTATTAATTATAGGTATCAACATAATAAGTACCAATAAATTTATTTTTAAAAATAAAAATTATTATAGTTTAATTATGATACTTTTTCAAGATCAATGAATTCGTTTTTATAATTTATTTATTAAAAAAATCATATTTTATTATAATATCAATATTGCCCTCTAAGCTTGTTTAAAAAAATTATAGCAATTTTTAAATTTTTATTTTTTCTCGCTTGGAAAATATTTAATTTATTGTTAAAATCATTTTTTTCTTATATCACCATTGTTGTAAACTTTTAATTTTTTTTAAATATAATTATAGTTATGAAAGTGATAAAAATATGATCCTTCATATTATTAAATCTTAGTTTTGAAAAGAAAAGAACTAAAGAGAATTTTAATTTAAAAGGCATAAATATCAAACTATCACATATATTGTTTGGATATTATAAGAAATATATCAAACTGTGAACTTATTTGAAAAGTGAACCTATTGGCCTAAAACAAATTTTATAAAATTTATCGGTCATTTAACTTTTAAAACTAAACCTGTTTATAATTTGTTTCCAGAGTAAAAAACAATTGAATCTAAAAACAATGGAATAAATTAAAAAACCAATTCAATTATTATGTATAAATAAGGAAAGCAAGCATATCATATAATTTGACACCAGAGCACTTACATTTTTCTTAAAATTATTTCATTTTCCTTTGGATATATATGACATATAAGTCCTATTCTTCAATATGTTCTTGAAACTATAAAATCAACCGATTGAATTATATATTTAAATATCACGTAATAAGTTTTTTATCATCTTTAAGATGAAAGTGGCATGAAAAAACAAGATAACAAATAAAATTTTAAAAACCTGGAAAATTTTGAAAAAC
This sequence comes from Populus euphratica, assembly GCF_000495115.2. Taxonomy (NCBI): domain Eukaryota; kingdom Viridiplantae; phylum Streptophyta; class Magnoliopsida; order Malpighiales; family Salicaceae; genus Populus; species Populus euphratica. The sequence goes on from NW_011499942.1 coordinate 521,765, forward strand.
TCAAGAAAATATTTAATATAATAAAAATTTAAAAAAAAACATACACAGGAAATTATATAAAAAACTGTTTTTATGTAAAACATATGTATTGCTGACGTGGAAACACGCATGTTTTGGTCCATAGTCACTGTATGCAGCATCATGAGCAAGTTCTTTTTCCAAATATTTTTTAGTTTTACAAGTTTTGTTCTTTTTTTTTGGCTTTCCAAGTTTTCTTATTTTTTTAAAAAAAAATCTAAATTAGTTTTTTTTTATTTTTTATTTCTTTTGGTGATTTGAGTGGCATTTTCATCATTAGAAGAAATCTAAATTAGTTTTTTTTTTTTTTTTTTATTTTGGTGATTTGAGTGGCATTTTCATCATAAAAGATGCAAAGAACTAGTTGGAATATATGTGAATACACTAGGGTTCATTTGATTATTCTTAAAGTTCGAAGACATATAAGTAAATAGTGTAACATATAAGAATAGATGATTGTATTTACCTTTTAATAAATATCATTTTTTCTTCAACGGTAAGGGTTAAATAACTTGATTACAAAATGAGAGTTTAGGGACAATATTGGTCTCTTTTTATTTTCTTATATTAGTGAAATTCATTTTTTCCTATACCTTGGAATACATCTTTATCATTCTTTTTTCTTTTATAGATTATATTGAGTCCCAAAATTTAAGATATTTAGAAATAAAAGCTTATATAGTGAATAATTGGTTGATCTTTTAGTTTAAACAATTTAATTTATTTTTTTATAATTAAGGTATTTAGTGAATTGATATAAAAAGCTTAGAAAAGTGATAAATGATAGTATGTAATGCTTGGTAAGTTGGGTAACTAGTAAGTATTGTAGTAGCATACAGTACATGCCTATTAAGTTCAAGAGAATTGTGCTAGTAAAAGGTGGTTTTTAGTAAATTAAGATGGCTAGTAGTTGTGATAGTAGCATGTGATTCCTGATAAATTAAATGACCGATAAATATAATTATAGAAAATAGTGTTTGACAAGTTAGATGACTGGTAACTCTAATAATAATAAATGATGAGAAATAGATTCAAACACGTTATCTAAACCCAAGCATGCTTGTTCAAGATGCATTTCCTGAACTCAGTGTGTAGAGCCCATACATAAAAGCCTGAGCTCACAAAAATATTGAGGTGTACATCCCTAATTTGGTGTTCACCATGCATAAATTCGAGCATGGAAACTCAAGCTCATGTGTTTTAGAGAGTACTACTTGAGCCCAAGCTTCTTAAATGCTGGGCTTATGTTGTCGTGATCAATTTTATTTTATTTTATATTTTTTATTATATATTGAATTCAGGTTATGAAGTACTAGCTTAATATGTGTTTTTTTATTTATTTTTAAGAGATTTTTTACATCTATTTTAGAAGAGTTTTTTGATCCGTTTTATTTATATCCATCTTCATCCATTTTTGAACGAACGAGAATGAAATTTACCGCATGATCACATGGAACAAACACATATATAGCTGGCACCCAATTACAAATATAATTTATCAAAAGTTTAGATGGTACCATAATCAGAATGCTGGAATGAATTGTCGCTTGTTATAAATTCAATTCAATAATATGGGAGGTTGCTTAACGAAATTGGGAAGTGGTCCACTAGTTTTTAGCAAGCATAACCTGTGAGAAATAATAAATGGTCAAAATACATGAAAGATGCCATGGATTTGCCTACAAACATGATGGATATCTACCCTTATACAGGAGAAGATAGGGGTTCCCACTTCCCACCATTATGGTAGCTCAATCGTGTGTCATTGCTCAAAGAAGTCTGCCCCACAAAAGTTAGGTTAAATGGGAATTCAAAAATCAAACACAAGCTATATATTGATGCAAATTGAAGTTTGTTATGATCTAGTCATGCCTCTGTTTCAAAGAACTTGAAAGGAATCATCAACCCTGGACAAAAATTGCCAATCGGTTCACAAGCAAAGGCAGATCTTGTGTGTGGTGATGGCAAAGGAACACAAGCAGGATGTTTTTTGTGTTCGAGGGGATCTCGTAATGTATAGTTTCACCATGTGAATCACTCATAAAGCTCTAATTAACTTGATGATTTCCAAATTTCTTTGATGGTTTAATGATCTTGATTTCTGTGAATCCATATATCCAACATGTATTATGTACCCATTTCACATAATTGTTATTAAAATTTGAAACTGAACGATTCCATTTCTTCCAAATTAACTATAAAGACTTTGAGAAAATGTGAAGACGTTGCACGAGATATATCTCTCACTGCACCATCCCAAACTGGGAGTCAATGTCAATTATGAGTCCAACTCAAGATTCGCAGAGCATGATTTGTCCTGGCTAAGAGGTGGTGGGGATCACACCAACTACAGTCTGAAGATCGGATTTTGACAAGATTGAGGTCCTATCAAAGCTTGAAGGAGGGACTTATAATTAAAGCAACAAGTCCAAATTGTTTAGAGGATCAAGTGCTATTCCCAGTAAGGGACCCCATTTCATCTCTAAACTTCATGTGGGTTTGTCTCCTAAGAGGTTGGGTAGTCCATTCAAGAGCTCCAAATATTGCCCAAACATGTTAAAAATGCAAGACCCCATGTCCTCCTTTTCTCCTTCTCTCTCTTCTTCTTTTGATAGCGAGGTGAGAGAATTCCACACTAGTATACTAAGTATTTGGTAATTTACAAAAATATTTTTCAATTCAAAATAAGGAGTGGTACTACCATGTTATATCCTACTTTCATCGGATCAAGTTTGCCATATGCAATATGGAGCCTCTTCAATATCATATAACCACTTAGCCCTTTGTGTTTTATTTTAATGGTTAGAATAATTCATAATCAGAATATGTTCTTGAAGCGGAGCCCACATGATCACATGCAATCTTATATATCTCAGGCATAGCCTGATCTTTATCTGGTTAAACGTTCTAAGCAAGGACAAGATTGATGTTCATTGAAAAATAGAGCATTGATGTTCATCTTGATTTAGCTTTAGTTTGTCAATTGCAGAGCAGGGGAATCTTCAACGCTGAAGCCAAAAGTAAGAAGAAAAAAAAGTTTAAATTGGCTCATCATCCCTGCCCCAGTGGGATAGCCAAAAACATAAGCAAAATCCCTTATATTATTCTGAAGTATCTTTCAAAAAAGATATAATTAAAGATTTGTTTAGAAATATAATTATAATTGCTTTTCAAAATATTTTTTATACCAAAATACATTAAAATAATTTCTTTTTATTTTTTAAAAATTAATTTTAAGATTAATATATCAAAATAATTTAAAATACATAAAAAAATTAAATTTTTAAAAAATGCAGTTTGAACTACATTTGGAATGGTGTCTAAAATGAAAAAAATTGATTTATTATAAAGAAATAATAAAGATTGGAACTTGAGTATGATAAAAAGATGAGTTAAAATTTGAATTTTTTAAATAGTATTTTTAATTGGAAAACATATAAAAAAATTATATTTATACTATTTAAAATACCATATTAATAATTTTCTCAAATTAAACTCTCGCCAATCATATTAGTCAATTTCAAAAATCCCACACGCTAGTCTAATCAATAAAACTTGAATAGATTTACTGAGTATGGACTAATTTATAGGTACTTATTATTGACTATCTTTATTGTACATGATATTTATGTAATAATATGGATACTACCTTGGAACCAAAAAAAAATTAAGAATAGATAGTTATATTTTCATGTGTTTTTATTTCAGAAGTATAAATTTTCATTTTAAAATTATAAATAAATTTATTTTATATCTATATTTATCTTTTTAATCAAATATATTTATTTATCTCGTTTCTTTTATCCTAAATAATAACCAAGTGCTCCTTTTTTGGTATCCCAGTAAAATACACCACTTTTAACATAAAAATATACTCCTATGATTATTTATAAAGCTAGGACACCACTTTTAACATATACTCCTATGATTATTTATAAAGCTAGTCTAGAAAGTATAATATAAAGTAACATAAAATCACAATAACACTTTGTATGCCTATCACTTCTTGAGTAAGTCTTCACAGCATCTGGGTATCACACCCTATTTCACGATATACTGAATTCAATATACAGTCCATCAGCAATGGCTATGAATGGTATACGCCGTCTGGCATCAGTGGACAAAAGATTCGTTCGCCTTTGTAGGACAGTCTTTTTTTCTTTTTCTTCTTTCTAAAGGAACTCAGTTTTTCACATCCCTTTGATAGATCACAAAATACACTGAATGCTAGCATTAAGTGTTATGTTTTATTTCTGGGATCACGCATTTGATGGATTGAGCACAGTAGAGAGGACGAACACCGACTGCAACGGTCAATTGGTCCCTGTCCCCTTCCTTGTCCCCGATAAATATATAGTGAGCTTCGTGTCTTACATGATTATCATAAATCACAATCGAAAGCCACTTCAGAACTACAGTGACCCTTACAGGCACATATGCTGTCCAGCAGCTAAAGAGCAATACTATTGGACGTATCTAAACCATGCCTGCATCTTAGTTTCCACCAATCCATGACAGTTTCGTTGCACTCGCAAAATCTCCAACATGTCCTTCAAAAGTTAAATTCTTGTGGTACTGTGTTTACCTTAGCTTAAACAGTGTCATATCCAATAATCAGTCTGTATAGGTCACCCATTGTATCTTGTTTTCCCTCTTCACTGCTGGTTTTTATTCCTGATTGCGCTTATCAAGGAAACATGGGGGATATTGTAGGGATTAAGAAACTGTAGTTCATTGTCGGGTTTTGTCGGCAATTACGGTCCCAGAACCAACTTCATTTTCTGCTAGTGGTTTCAGTAGCTTGAAAGAGAAACTTCATGTTACGTTCTGCTTAATTCCAATCCTACTCCTAAGAAGATCGATCCAAGTGACGGTGACTTGATGTGGCCAGTCCCGAGTTATGGAAAACTATTGGTTTTGGCCACAAAGACCCACAGATATTAGAAGGAAATGGGCGCGCTCAGGGTGCAGCAAGAAAATGACAAAACGTGAACTTTCACAACTGGGTGGTGTGACAAACCGGGCATGAAAAGGGCTTGACATTATCTCATCTTGTTGAGGAGGTCCAGACATACAGCAAAATTGATTCTGCTGTTCATGTACTATGAGCAATGATCTATGAACTACAAGACTGTTGAATTGTATAAACGAATGCAAACTACATGTTTAACCCTTTCAACGGAGTGACAACATCTCAGCTTACCTTCCACGCCTGTAATAGCTTCAATTGTTTCCAGGGGTTAATTCCATTACCTTTACCAAAAGATCAAATTATTTTACCTTCAGTACTCCTTACAGAGCGTGCGGCTATAATCTATTTTACCTGTCTGATTGAAAGGAGGAAACGAAATGAACTTCCATAATCCATACCTTGGCAATACCAAGCTAGATGACAGCCAGCAGGTAAGCTGCTTCATCTCTATTATTGGCCCGTTCCCTCACAGTTTTGAAGGGGACTCATCCCCAACCCTGATGATCCATCCAAAATGGTTTGTGGTGTTACTGAGGCTGAAAAGTACAAGCATTTCTACTGAGCTACTGGCCATCAGTTTGAGAATCAATTTCGGAAGTCTCAGTTTGTCACAAAACTCAAATTTTAGCATTCAGAATTGTGCGCCCTCACATTCCTAGAAGCAATGCATCCACAGGACGCTACTTTAATCTCCGGAGCTGTCCTGATATACTAGTAGCATTTTCAAATGATTTTTTATACTCGAGGCAGGTAGGGTTACCCGAAAACTACAACATTTGAAACACTCAGTAACAGTGTTATGCAGTCCTTTCACATAGTTGTCCACCATAAACTTGTGGACTGCAAGTCAACACGCTGTATGTGTTATTCATGATAATAACCGGGGATGTAGATTTTCAACTTGAGTAACAGTCAAATCACAGAATAGAGCAACTACCAAGATATGCACAAAGTTGACACAGGCAAGTGGTTTTCTTGTAACATTTGAGGCAATCTAGTTAATTCAGTTTCAAGGGTCCACTGTCATGTTGAGGAAGGGCGTGGGAGTCGCTTACCAATTTCCTGCAAATTGAAGAGGTTGTCAGATTACAATTAAAAGCGGAACCTTTAATTATAATTAACCAGGGACTCAATTGCATCAAAGTAATTTCTTTTCTAGTAGAATCATGCTATAGAATTAAAGCACACAAGTGTCAGTGGTACCTCAAACAGTTGATTTATATTATCTGCAGTTTTTGCAGATGTCTCAATAAAGAACATCCCATTCTTCTCCGCATATTCAATGCCATCCTTCAATTATTAAAAAGCAAAACACGTTAAAATATATTCAGCAATTAGGAATGATCTATTCCCAATAAATAACTATACTTGCTTGAGCGGGTACTTCTCGCTTCTCATGAAGATCAGCCTTGTTACCTACTAACGCCATGACTATATCAGGGCTCCCGTGTTTTTTTAGCTCCTGTTACACAATAGGATATAAGCCAAGAAAATAAACTTTCATATGAGCAGAGAGGATAAATTATTGAGCAAATGGTAAAGCTTTAAATGTACTTAACAAGTCTATGAAACATCTCTGGCTAAATTCAGAGAAAGAGAGAGAGGTATTTATATTCTGATAGAAGATAGAAAAGAGATTTTTAAATACAGAGCCGTCAAAATGCTAAATGAATAGTGAAAACAGCTTAGGTTGCATCAGCTACTATATTAAAACACTCATAATCATCCAACAGATTTTAGCGGCCTTAAGTTTATATTTTCAAAACAGACACTTAGTGCTGTGCTGAATCAAAACTGTTAATACTTTCTCAATTTTCCATGAAAACTTAGTTAGCATAAACCTTCTTTATTAAAGGGTTTAAGAACAATATAGCAACAAGCCAAATTCTTTTCACATCAAAATGTGAGGGCAAATTCATCACCCACATAAACATGTGTCTGCATGTGTGACAGGGAGAGAGAAGATGCAATTGTGATTCCAGCAGGCTACCTTAACCCAATACTGTGCTTTGTTGAATGTCTCTGGGCTTGTTATATCATACACAATAACTGCAACTGCAGCACCTCTGTAATATAGTGGTGCTAGTGCGGCATACCTGAATATGAAATAAAAATCAATAATCAATAAGAGCTTTGGTGTTTATGAAGGAGAAGGCGATGGGGAAGAAGGAACATGCCAGAAGAAAAATATACTATCAGATTAAATTTTCCAGTAAATTTTCAATATGGACTTGTTTGCTTGCATCTGCATGTGTGTGTGACCAACACAATATACACTTTGCCAAAAGTACCTTTCTTGTCCAGCAGTATCCCATATCTCAAATTTAATTGTTGTAGAATCCTGTAAAGCTATTGTTTGTGACAAAAATGAAGCTCCAATAGTTACCTGAAAATCCAAAGTCACAAATCTCAATAGATGTATCAAGAGCAGTTCCAGCATTCTAGTGCCAGTGGGTGCGGGTGTGGGTGCGGGAGAGAGAGATGGAAGGAGGTGGAGGTGGAGGAGAGGCTTAAATAACAAACAAGGTGAATGCATGCGAATGGCAAGGAATGATAGATTCCTTACCTTGGATGTTGGATCAAACTGGCCACGAACAAAGCGAAGAACAATACAGCTTTTACCAACACCAGAATCACCTAATAAAACCAGCTGTTCACAACATTGGAATGAAAGGTCAGTTGCATTCACTCTTAAAAATGCAAGCACGAAAGCAGCAACTCCAATATGCTTTATTGTTGTTTCAAACATATGGAAGAAATTTGTATTTGATTTTATACGCAATCAAACGAAGAGTTGACTCAAATGCTCATCCATTGTGTATTGAATCATGTGGAGTATTTTGATGGTACACGATAAGTTCATGTAAAATTTATAGATGCATGATGCATGACATGCAGACATTATTTGACCTTTTAAAAATCTTTCTGAATCAGATTTGACACGTACCTAAAGACAGACTTAAATTTAAAGCAAACTGCAGTCTATAATCTCATCAGCAAACTGTACCCATGCTAGTCAATATATGAACACAGGAGTTAACAGAATGAATTCACGGATTCAAATTGAGAACTTCGAGGAATCTGAAAGTACAAATATCCTATTTCATCCTTCAACAACCTCAAAACAAGCAAAGTGGTGCCATTGTCTAACAAGATGCATGCTGGCACCAGCAGATAACAACAAAAATAACCGCTAGAATAACCTAGATAGCTTCTGGAAAAAGAAGATAACATGCAAACGTTGACATAAAATCAGATAATAGAGTGTGAAACAGTCCAGGAGCCAAATTTGCACATAAAACAGCTTAAAAACCATTGTTTAAATTGAAAGAGTATTCCACCTGTAATTGCTTGTTTGTGATTGTCTACATGAAGGCAAGGAAAAACTCTCCCAAAAGTACAAAACTTATTTCAAGAATTCAAACAGAGCACATAACACTACACCACACCAAAATATAAAACAAAGTGGTCCTAGAAACCACCATCAACTTCCCCAGCCCTGACCAAACAAAAAAAAAAAGAACGCCCAACATGCTAAAGCAGCAGCAACACTACTTACCTTTTGCATCAGAAGGCCAATAAATCACAGCTTCAAACACTCAAACACAATAGCTCACTTTGAAAAAAAAAATATGGACATTTTCATCAACAGCATTGCTGCCAAAAAATCTCAAAACAGCATGGCATTAGAGAAATGCAGATCAACTAAGCGCACATAAAATATAAAAAATCCAAACAGTATCAACTGCTAACCTGATCCCGTTTCAACACTTGCTTCCTTACCCACATAAGTTTTCTCAGTGTCCAGTCAAATCTCACATATAAAAAATAAAAATAAAAGACAGTCTATAGTGCAAGGTCCATAAACTTACCTTTACGCGTAGATTTTTGGCATCAGCCACTCCACCACTCTCTGCATTGTTAAGTCCACCCAACCTCCCAGTACTCCTATCTGCAAACATTTTCCCCAAGAGAAAACCCAAAATAGGCAAAATTATCGAATTAAATCAATTAATAGAACCACTCCACAAACAACCAAAACACAAACAACCAGCCACCACAGCTAGAAAACTAAAATTTCAACCTTTAAAGCAGATTTAGAAAAAAATCCTCAAAAAGCTCGCTAAATCAAATCATTTTATCAACAAGCAACACTTCTCAAACCCTAATTACCAAAAACTCATTTCCCCGATCACACACTAATCTCACAATTCACTTCCTCCTCATTAAACTAACTAAACTAAAGCAGTCAACCAACAACATTAGCATCAAAATCGCATTTTGATCCACTTAATTCACAATAGTGCCAAAATAAAACCATAATCCAAGAAAGTTAAAAATTAGGGCTTCCAAAGAAATTGAAAGACAAACTAGGGATTACCTGGAAGAGAAGAGGAGCAACCCATGACCTTCTTGTTGAAATACTGTTAATGTAATTAACACTGTATGTACAGAGAGTGTAATTAGGGTTTATCAAGATCGATTTTCTTTTTCTTTTTGTCCTCTGTTTTAGCTAATTGCGCTGTTGCTCTTCCATTTAATTATGTTGTCTTATTTGACTTGTACTGTTGGCGTCTGAAGCCACGTGTTTAACGTTTATATCTTGTGATTGGTATTAAACACTTTACCTGGAAATTTAATGCGAATACAATAATTCGGGTGTAAAATGTAAATGCGGTGCCTAAGGCACGGCCACGGTTTCAGTGGTGGTTTGATATTGCGACAGTTATTGGATTTTATTTTTTCAATCATAAAAAAAAAATTATTTGATTGGTTAAATAGTTTTTATTTTTTATATATAATATATTTCAAATTTTGATTTTATAAAAGTTTAAATAATATCATTATTATTTATGAAGACTTGTTTTTTATTTATTTTACATCTAAAAATTTATCTTATAGTAATTTTAACCAAATATTTTTTTTAATTTATTTTTTTAAAATCATATCTAAGACTTAAAAACTATAACAATTAAAACTATAATAATATCAAATACATTTATATTTTGTTCAAGAGTATGATCAACCCCGTGTTTAGTCACATTTTCATCAGATTTTTAGTTTTTATAATCATCAGGTTTTTAGTTTTTATAATCATAGACTATATCATATTATACAATGAAGGAAAGGGTGAAACAATTGGTAATAACAATATCAAATTGAGTAATTATTTTTATATTTTATGTGGTTAATGATATATAAAAAATAATAAAATTTATTTTACTTTTAATATTATTGTCAAATATATTTGAAAGAACAATTAATATGATCATGGACACAAATTGTTAAATTAATATGATCCGACTAAAATATCAAATTTTATATTTTATGAGAGTTAAATAAGTTAATCATATAGTACTGGTAGTACCTCTTATGCCCATAATTGCATCATATGCACATGCGACGGGATTTTAGTTTTCAGTACATTTGTAAGCACTTCTTTGCCGGACTTGCGTGCCTTGTCATTTGATCAACGTGATTGAGTTCACCGTTTTCAATTTCTTTGATCGCACTTCAGGACAAAACTCTTGCCTTATATTCTGTTTTTTTATTGTTATTTATTATTAATAAAAAAATTCAGATTATTTTATATATATCTTAATTAATTTTATAAATTTTAAAATTAATAATTATATAAAATTTTAGTGATCTAAAAAATTCAAATTTGAAATTATTGAAAAACAAACTCAAAACTTAACCAATTAAACTACTTTTCAAAAAAAAATATTATTTTTATTGATAAATGACCAAAATCAATTATACCATGTAAAACTTGAAAAATTTATGGTATTTTCTTTGAAAATCTATTACAAAAATTTATGGTATTTTCTTTGAAAATTTATGTAGCTGCTGTTCTGAGTTTACATTTCACCGAGAGTTTTCAAAAACTAATATTAATTATATTTTAAATTTTATCTAATAATTTAATTTAAGTTATTAAATTAAATTATTTTTTTAATAAAGCATTAGAGTTGGTATTTCAAGGAAGATACTTCGAATTCATTTTCACTTAGCCCTTCTTATTTATTTTTTTAATATAAACCATGGGAACATATTATTTTTAAACATTTTTTTTATCTCCATTATTTTCATTTTTGGAGATAATAATCAGACTTGGGAAATTTAATCATGTGTAATCGTAACATACAAGATCCTACAGTATAATTGCATGGTTACATGGAGCATCAACCATATTGTTTATTATGTTTATTGGTAATTTGGTACCAAACGGTTTAAAGTCGTAGACAATTTAGCATATGCAATATCAATATTGCTGACCAAATGTCCATTTATTTTTTCAATTATATACTTTGTGTGCAACCAAGTACTGAAAATTATTAACTACTTTCTTTCGATAATTCCCTAAGTGAACAACAGATATCTTCACGGTGGAACTTGAGATGGATCCGGAAAGAATCCAGGGCTGGCTAGTGCGCGGGTGGTATTCTTCGAGATGGTGTGGTGGTCGCTGACTTCACAGGTTCATGGCTACTCTGGGACACAGTGCTCTTCTATTAAAGCTGAGCTACGAGAGACAGATGACATAGCCAGCCTGGGGATATCTTATTAATCATCTCGTAGCTGCTGTTCTGAGTTTACATTTCACCTGGGATTATGGCTATAAACAGGTGGAACTTGAGATGAATTCGGAAATCATTGACGATGCTACTCGGCGTACTTCAAATTCTTTGAATAAAGATGATTTGTTTTGAGAACTCCAACCCCTTATTCATGACTGGGAAGCTTGGCTAGCTTCAACTGATTAGGGTTTCATCGGGGTGCATTTTCTTGATTCTCCTCCCGTAGAAATTTCCAAGAGTAAATTGTTTATCTAAAATTTATGTTGAGATAAACTTTGCTGGCCGGCAGAGGAAAGTAGGAGCTTATGTTGCCGAGGAAGTGAGGAGTGCTTGTCAAAAACTATAAACCTGAACTCTAATTACCAAATCAATGATTTTGGCATTCCAAAATCATTTGCCTAAACTTTACCAAATTCATTTTAGTGCATATGAACCTACACCTTTCTAAGTGACATGCGAGCTTAATTAGTCTTGATCATTTGTGAGTTTAATTCCCTAAATATATAAAATTTGAAATAAACTTAGCTAGACCATTACATGCTAGAAGTACTGGGCATAAAAAAGGACCAAAAACTAAGTTTCCTTGCAAACAAAATTAATTGGGACAGATTTTGACTAGACAAAAAAGACGTGACAGAATGATCACATGAGAACAAATCAGTATATAAGGTCTTTCGTGTTTCTTCCACATGCATTTGTTTGAACTAGCTAGTACGCTTAAAGGTCTTGAAACCTAATTTGTTTTATTGATCATGCACTTAGCTGCCATGCACTTCATGTATAAAATAAACAAAGATCATATGCAATTCAAAGTCACCAAGCTAACTAGCCATCAGCCATGGGCATACTTAAGCTACTGGTAAGAAAAATATTGGCATTCTAAAGTTGAGGGTTGTGGCAGAGAAACTACAAAGGAGTCTTTCACTGGGCTGGAAAGAAGCCTCCAAGTATAGAAAAATTGATGAATATCATGAGAAATGCTCTCCGTTGCCAAAAGATGTGAAGCTAGGGCACTTTGCTGTGATTGCAATCGAAAATGGTAATCCTAAGCGATTTGTTGTGCCTTTGAGCTACTTAAACCATCCAAGGTTCTTGGTGCTGTTGGAGGAAGCAGCAGAAGAGTTTAGTTTTGGTCATGAAGGTGCACTTAGCATTCCTTGCCAGTGGAGAGAGGTTGAATAGTTATTAGCCAGCGACAATTGATGAAGGCCATATATGTGTATCTTTCTAAAGATGATGATAGTTTTTCCCTGTTCTTTTCTCTATGCTCTTGATTTTATTATGATCTGTACGTAGAAATCATGATGTTTAATGATGCCTTGATCGGAAATATTTGGTACTGTTTCTGCTTTGAATTAACTAGTGTTGACATGGTATTGATTTTTTTTCCTTCCTATTTTTCAGTATCAAAATCCCACAAGAACACTATATATCGAACTCAAATATTTATTGCATAAAGACATGTGATATAATTTAATTGTTAGTGCAAAACGCTTAAATTGAGCAACGTTAGACTTTGGTCTTTCTATAAGAAAAGAAATGGCTTCATCATGAAATTGTCCAAAAAACAATTCTGTTCCCATGATAATTTAGTATTTTAAATTGAAGTGTTTATGGTTGTAGTAATTAACTAGTATCTTATCTTACACTCTTTTTAATTAAAAAAAAAAAAACAGTTTACGGGTTTTTTTCTTGGAAACTCAAGCCGCTTTCATTTTTTATCTCTTCAACGGTCAATCCCAACCGGAGCTTTCAAGCACAACTACAACTACTTCGATCTCCCGAGAGAATAATAGGTCTATGCGATGCTTCGAGGGCAAGCAGTCAAATCCGAACATTTTGAATGAAAGAAGCTTTGCTTCTATCAAGGTTCGGATTAAATAAATTTTTTTAAAATATATAAAAATATTAAGAGTATAAATTTTCTTGACAACATTTAATTAAATAAATAAATTAGGATCAACTCTTTATATAATTTGAATTGAGAATTAATCCAATTTAAATTAATTAATTTTATAATTTTAAATACAACCTTAATAACTGGTAAAATTATGATTTAGCTTTAAAAAAAAATTAAGATAGTAATTTTTATTAAAAAAATATTAAGACGATATCAGATTGAATTGACTCTGGTATGCCCATGACCCAAGTCATGGCCTCTATTGGGTATAATGATTTTTTTATAAACTATTTGTATTTAATTATATGATAAAAATAGATACTCACAAAATTAAGCATCAACTTTAAAATAGATATTTTATATGAGAAAGTGATAATTAGATAGATAGAAAAAAAAATAAAGCATGCTCTATTTCCCAAATCAATTCAATATTAAAAAAAAATAAAAAAATATAAAGGAACAAAAACAAAAATAATATATTTGATTAATGAATAAACTCATCAAACCTATGAATTGGATATCTCGGACTAGTACGTCAAACATATGAACTGGTTATGCACTCCACTGGTTTATAATATTTTTTTCAAAACTATTTTTTATTTAACTATATGATAAAAAAAAATAAACAATCACAAAATTAAACACCAGCTTAATATTGAGATTTTTTTATACAGTGATAATATCATAGACAGGAAAACAAAATCAATTATAAAATTAAATTCTTAATTAACTCAATATTTAATGATAGAATTGGAAAGAAAGTCTATTAAAAAAAATTTAAACTCATTATACTCACGAACTAGGTCAACCAGTCAAACATGTAAACAGATCCATGGACTTTATAAAGTTCAATAAGAAGGTTTTTCTCTTTAAGTAATCTTTTTAACTATGTGAGAAAAAATAGATAATAAAAAAGTTAAATTTGATTGAAAAAAACACCTCATCAAACCCATAAATCAGGATAACCTGGGTTACCGTGATAAACCCGCAAACAACACTATCTATATAGAAAAGCAAAATAAAAAGAAATAAATTATAAAGCTAAATTATCAATCTTTCTAATATCAAAACATTAAATCTACAAAAATGAATTTGGTAAAAAAATATAAAAAAATTCAATAACAAAAAAAGAGAAAAAACATGCAAGACACGGTAATTCATGGTACAATAGGTGTAGGTGAACAATATTTTCCTTACACCTTTTAGTTTTTGTTAATTTATAAAGTTTAATAATATAGATTTTATTTAAAATTATTTTTCAACTATATAAAAAAATAGACTATAAAAAAATAAAATTCAATTAAAAAAACATTTTTAAACTTGTAAGCTGAGATAATTGAATTATCTTACCAAACCCGTAAATCTTGTTGATTCCGTGGGTAAATAATAAAAAAAACTATAAATTTAAATTTTACTTATTATAATATTAAAAAATAAAAATAATAAATTATTATTATAATTCTTAATACAAATAGTGTGGAAGAAGAAAAAATTCCACGCCCCTTTGTTGTTGTTGGTAATTAATAATAATGAAAAAATAGTTCACTTTTCTATATGTTTTAGCCTCCTACAGCTGTAACCACCTAGTTTTTGCCTTGTCAGTTGTCGTGAGAGGGACGCAACTACTTCACAAAACTTAAACTTGTCAAATCCCAGACCGGATCCATGTTATGTAATGTAGCCTAAGTTTTCCCACCAGTAACTAATTCCAAGCACGCCCAGGTCGTGTTTGGCAGACCAAACTCCTGATGGCCTCGAGCGAGTCATGCTCTCTATTGGTCTGATGACAATAAATATTCATACGTTGGGTTTTTAAAATGTTGATATCCTATCTATTGTTTAATGGCTTTAAATATTTATATTGTATTTTTATTATGTTTAAACACATAGATGAATATATGTTATTTTGGTACTATTTATTATTTAATATAAATAAAACAGTAATATATATGTGTATACTTATATTATGCTAATATTGGAGTATGTATATATTGTATTGTATTTAAGTTTGATTCAACTATAATAATATTTGTATTTTATTTATTATTTATTGGGTAAAATAATTATACAAAAAAACATGAAATTATCAGTTATATGTATCCACGACATGCTTCACTCGATGATAATTGAGAATGTGTCAACGGTGACACCTATTCAATTAGATAGATTGTGAGGATGTAATTTACTTGCTGCCCTCCAATAAAATAATACAGTACCCAGTCATGAAAGTTTCAACTGCCGGTTTCCAATTCCGACCGACTTCTGCTCCATCTTTTCGCTTGTTGACTCGGAAAATACAAAAAAACCATTTCATCCACACCTAACTTCCCTACCCAAATGAATTACAATCCGTGGATGAATCTTTCAAATCAAATCTAACCGTACAAACAAAAGGCAAATATGTGCTGTCAAATACCGTATTTTTTCGAATCCAAATTTAATAACAGTGACATGTCACGAGAAGAAAAAAAAATCTCATAGATGCAATAATCAGTTTTTACATTATAATGTTTTATTTATTTATTTAGTTTTTAGAAAGTGAATTAATAATTGGAAAAAAAAAACTACTTCGGTAAAACACGGAAAGAGAGAGAGAGAGAGAGCGAAGAAGCTTTGATTAGCGATAATAGCAAGCAAGAGATATAATCTCTTCCTAATAATTGCGCCTTGACCATTACCGAACGTGCCCAGAAGAAACATCTTTAAAGAACAAGATTGGGTGTGGTGTGGGCAAATTTGTTCACATTATAGTGTTACCTGCTTGTTTATTGAAAAATGTTTTTTTTTAAATAAAATATTTTTTAATATTTAATAATATAATAAAAATAAACTAGAAAATAAGTTTTTAATATTTTATTTTTTTTTAAGTTTATTAAAATAATAAGAAACAAATCTTACAAGCTAAAAATTTAAATGAGAATAAAATTGAAAACAAATATAATTTCATAAATTATCTCAAATAATAAATAATAATCAAAATAATAGGAATCAAATCTAAAAAATAAAAAAATAAAAGATGAAGAAATTAAAATAATAATTTTAATATTTTATAAATTATTTCAAGTAAAATAAATAACAACTAAAAGAATGAAGATCAAATTTGATAAATAATTTTTTTTAATAAAAACATAATAAGAAAAACAAATTATAAAAATAAAGATTAAAATTGATATAAAAAAGATAAAATTAATTAATAAATATTTAAAATAACACACACGTATATATATCAATTCAATCAAAAATTTGAAAACTAAAATTAATATAATCAATAAATAATATAATATTTTTAAATTTTAAATTTTTTATAATTTTTAAAAGGTATTTTTCGTTTAAATTTTTTAGAAAAATATTTTTTAAAAAATAAAGCAAAAATTTTTTTGATTAAAAAATATTTTTTTAACCCATTTTTTTAATGACGAATAAATAAAAAAAATAAAAAAATTATTTTTTGAAAAACAAATATAATAAAAAAAAAGTTGTTTAAGGTCTTAATCGAAGGATCAGCAGCGTGGACCCAGTGATTATTCACTGTTTTAATGATGATGATCCTCTGCCAACTTCCATAATTTTATAAAGGATGACACATGATTAAAATATGGGCCATCTAATTGATAGGTACTTTGATTATAGATTCTAAGATGGGCCAACTAAGCTCTCGTGCACTCCACGGCAAGCTATGTGATTGGTTGCTATCATTCCACGTTAGCATGATAGGGAGACGTTTTCTTGCCTTGCCCAGAGCTGCCGGTAATTGAATCCACGCGGCTGTCTCTTGCTGGTATTGATCGACTTATCTTGACACGTCATCTGCTTGGTGGCATCACTGCAAGCTAGCTCATGTGGGCCCCAAATTGCCCTAGACAACATAATCACAAGATCTTGCAAAATGCCGTGGAAGAAATAATAAGAACTCTTGCGTCAAAAGGGGTAGGTTTTATCGTTGACGTGCAATTATGAGTAGTCTACTAGTATCTTAGTAATTATTATATGGTATTTATTTAAAAAAATAAATATAAAAAACAGAAAAAAAATAACAAACTTAACGACACGTAAAAAAATAATAAGAATATATTTATTTAGAAATCCTCTCCTGCTTGTTTGTATTCATCTAATTCTTTGAAATGAACTTCAATAAATAAATAAAGGAATGAAATTAATTACTTATTAAACATCATCAAATTTCTCAAATTAAGTGGGCAAGGAGTATATTTAGATATAAAAAAATTGATCCATGCAAGGTATGTAAGTATTTATAAATTGAATATCAACTAACAATAATAATTATTAAATCCAGGTTCGTAAATTGACTTGAGACTTGTTTGACTTGGTATTACGTTGATCTAGCCTCTATTTTAGGTTGAGTGTCCAAAAAAAATTAGAGTTAGTATGGTTTGATCCGGTAAAAAACCAATTTGAATTTAGAAATAAATTATTTAAAAGAAAATTGTTTTAACTTTTTTTTTTTTGTTTAAATTGGGAGGTTTTAATAACTTTGATAAGTGGAGTAGTTTTTTTATTTTTTATATAAAAAAAATACTAAACCTTGTGAAATATCTATGGAGACTGAAAAACAAATAACCTACTTTGAAAGAAAATTGTGGTTTTTACGGATCTCTCTTGAAGAAAATTACTCGAAACTTTCTTTATCTATATAGTATTCAAAAAATCGCTTTGAAAAAGACGATGATAGTAACCCTCTCCATGTTCTTTTGCCAATTACGAGGTTTTTTTCTTATTTACCTATAAACCATTTCCAGCATGGATTTTGAATGCAACGTCTATCATTTTCTAACCATTTACGTGCTATCATGTTGCCTAACATGATCGATAATTCAGCACGAAGTAGCTATTTTTAGTAATAATTTGGATTTGAATTCTAGTTGTGAAGATGGATTTTCAAACTCTACAGTATCATCAATGGCATTCCTTTTCAAACTCCAGAAACGACTTTCTAAATTCACGACTACTGTATGCATCATTTCCTCAAAATCTATCTTAAATTCTCAATGTGGCCGATTTATTGGAATGGCCTGCATTGAAAATTAACTCTGGCCCCGGACCGTTATTCCAGAAAGGCTCAGGAGACCACGTTTGTGGCTGCGTTTGATATTTATAATCTATGCAGTGTCCAGGCCAGAAATTGCTGTTTTCTCCTTGAATTTCCGGGTTAAAGGCTCAAAAGTCAAGCCAGGCGAAGCCGAGCCTATTGACAATTTGTTGGCATGAAGAGAAAACAGCAGCGAGCGATGATGAAAAAGGTTGCTTGTGACAACACGCTAAAAAACAACATACACGCGTCGTCGCCCGAGGTTGAGGACACCGCGGGAGTTTTTTATTTATTTATTTATCAAGTTACCACGTTACCCCTAGCACGAAATAATTTACCATAGAAAAACCTTCATGGAATGATGCAAGACCCCTTCAAGCATGCCCTGAGAATTTTAATTTTAAAGACAATTGAGTCGTTACATTATGTTTAAAAAAAAGTAAAAGATAAAACAATGCCCCCAGGTCACGTGCAAGTATTTTTATTTTTTATTTTTAAGGGTATTTATGTAACTTTACCATGCAACAAATCATATCAAAATCAACTGAATTAATTCAAGTGTTCGGTTAAATCAACTATTTTATATATATATATATATATATATATTTATAATCTAGAGCAATTGAGGTTATGGGTCTACTCGCTTGGCCGTGTTTTATAGACTATGAGTGTGATTTCTCTCCATACCAATTAAAAACTCGTTGTGCTGTGGGAAAAGAGAGGCAAATAATTTTGAATTCCACATAAATAGAACATGAAAAACAAAATAACAGTATAATCTCATTCGATGCATCCTCAAGGACACTTTCGTCACAAAGACAACAACCATGATTTTGGTCGGTAAGGATCTCAGTATGCTCTCTCTGTTTTTTTAACTTTTCTTTTTATGGACTCGTTATTCTTATTTTCATCACACCTTTTCCAAGTCTCAACCGAAGAATTAAACCTCGACTGCTAGGACCCCACTTCTGTTTTTTCTTTGCTTAATTATTTCTTCAGAGGACCAAAAATTGGATCCCACTGTTCTTAATCGAAGCAACAAAAAAAAAAAAAAAACTTTAAGCTCCAAACTCTGCATCTGTGTCTTTCTTGTCCAAAAATCAAATGTCTCTTGCTTTCACACAAAAACCTCTCCACTTCCTCGGTGTTTAACGCTCCTCTTTGATGATAAAGGTTCTTTTTAAAGTTTAAACCGTTGTCCATTCACCTGCCCTTCTCATCAACTCATTAAAACCCAGCTCAATTCACCCAGTTTTCTCATCTGGGTCTCTCTTATTTCTATCAAAATCCTCACTTTGAGGGTATATTTGCATAATTCAATCGTTTTTGGGTTTTTAATAAACATGGTATTAACGGAGGATCCGAATTCTGAGTTGATGAGTGGACTCGTTGACTCAGTGAAAGAGATTTCTATGTCACCGGAATGTAGAAATGTTTGCAAGAAGATGCATGGGAATTTGGTACGTAGAATCAAGCTGTTGAGCCCTTTGTTTGAGGAATTGAAGGACAACAATGAAGAGCTAAGTGAAGAAGAGACTAAGGGTTTTGAATTACTGAGAACCGCTTTAGATTCTGCTAAGGAGCTTCTCAAATTGGTTGTTGAAGGAAGCAAGGTGCATCAGGTACTGATTTTTGTCCTCTCTGTTTGGTTGCAAGGAAGTAGAGAAAAATGAAAGCTTCAAGCTTTGTGTTCTGTGCTTCTTTGTTATCAACGAGTCGGAATTTATTTGTGTTTCTTCTCTGGTTGGAATGGTTGAGTTATGCTATCGTCTATTGGGTATTTTTACGAGGAGGATTTCGTTTACTTGTCTCAATTCTGTCTGTTTCCTGAGAAAATGGAAGTTGTGGGGGTTTTTTTGTGGTGTTTTTTCTCTGTATTTGAAGAATGGATATATTATTGATTTAGAATAGAACGAAAGCTAAGGACTTTGATTCTGAACTTCTGGATTATTAGTTTTATCAGAAACTAAATAGATTACTGTTCATTCCTGAAAAAATTAAAAAAAATCTTTAATTTTTCCGTGAATTGAAGGGACAGACCTGAAATTACGAATTGTCTTAATAAAGGTTGAGTCATGTAATTACTGAAATGTCTGTCGGTGAGTCTTTTTGACTGAAGTTCGTATATTATTTTGTGTTTTTTGTCCTTAGATTAGGATATTTTTACCACCTTCTTCAATTCATGGCGGGATTGCATGATAACTTGGAACTCTGTTTATAGCCATCATCTTGCCATCTATACTTCTAGCGTTCTGCAACAAATACCTTTAGTTTTTTCCCTTGATAGTTTTAGAAAACATTGATTCAGTTTTTTAGGTCGAATGATTTGAGATTAGTAAGCCTGTATATTGAGTTGTTGGTATAAAGTTAGCAGGGTTTTTTTTTTTTTTTTCATTTGCAAACATAACTGTTTAGATGTAAATCTCCAAATCTGAATCAAGCCATGCTTTGAATGCACAGGCCTTGCAAAGAGACCACATAGCAGATAAGTTCAACCAGATCACAGAAAAAATTGAAGCAGCATTGAGTGAGATTCCTTATGACAAACTCAATTTATCAGAGGAGGTTCAAGAACAGGTACTCTTTATGACCAAATTGATTTATTTTTAGCACATTTACAAGGGCCCACTTCACCATTTTAGTTCTGCACACCATAAGATATTCTGATCAAGTATGGTTTTGGCACAAAATAATGACTCTGATTAATAAATGGATTGATTAATTTTAGTGCTGACAACTGATGTGATATCTATCCCTTTTTGCTAGATTGAACTTGTGCACGCTCAATTCAGAAGAGCAAAGGGAAGTCCAGAACTCCAAGATCATCAACTGGAAGTTGATTTGGCCATAGCACAGAGAGAGAAGGAGCCTGACCCTGCAATACTAAAAAGACTTTCAGAAAAGCTGCATCTCCAGACTATTGATGATCTAAAGAAAGAATCCCTTGCGTTCCATGAACTGGTTATTGCAAGTGGTGGAGATCCAGTAGATTGGTTCAAGAAGATGGCATCCCTCTTTAAGAAGTTAAAGGACCACGTTCAGATGGCAAACCCTGAAGCTGATTGTTCTCAGGCTGAAAAGGTTGTGGTGAAACACAGATCTCCAGTTATTCCAGATGATTTCCGGTGCCCAATATCTCTTGAACTAATGAAAGATCCTGTTATTATCTCTACCGGACAGGTAATCTAAAAGTTGTCGCATAGTTTTTAACTTTGCATCTTCGTTGGTAGCCATTATTCATTAATTGTTTCCTCTCCTTCTCCAGACTTATGAAAGATCATGCATCCAAAAATGGCTAGATGCAGGCCACAAGACCTGTCCAAAAACACAGCAGACGCTCTTGCATACGGCCCTTACACCTAACTATGTTTTGAAGAGTTTGATTGCTTTGTGGTGTGAGAGCAATGGTGTAGAGCTTCCTAAACAGCCAGGGGCTTGTAGAAGCAAAAATGTAAGAAGTAGCATTTCATATTGTGACCGAGCTGCAATAGCTACCTTACTAGACAAATTGGCAAATGGTAATCTGGAACAACAAAGATCAGCTGCTGGAGAGCTTCGTTTATTAGCTAAGAGGAATGTAGATAACAGAGTCTGTATTGCTGAAGCAGGAGCAATTCCACTCCTCGTGGAGCTATTATCCTCAACAGATCCTCGGACCCAGGAGCATGCTGTTACAGCGCTTCTCAACCTTTCCATAAATGATATTAACAAGGGAACCATTGTTAATGCAGGGGCCATTCCCGATATAGTAGATGTTTTGAAAAATGGTAGCATGGAGGCAAGAGAAAATGCTGCTGCAACCCTTTTCAGTTTATCTGTTGTAGATGAGAATAAGGTGGCAATAGGAGCAGCTGGGGCTATCCCAGCTCTTATAAAGTTGCTTTGTGATGGGACTCCAAGAGGAAAGAAGGATGCTGCCACTGCTATCTTTAATCTTTCAATCTATCAAGGGAACAAGGCAAGGGCTGTGAAGGCTGGTATTGTCCCACCCCTGATGAGGTTGCTGAAGGATGCCGGGGGAGGAATGGTGGATGAAGCATTGGCAATTCTTGCCATTCTTGCAAGTCATCAAGAAGGGAGGGTGGCAATTGGTCAGGCCGACCCAATTCCTGTTCTGATGGAGGTCATCAGCACTGGATATCCACGCAACCGAGAGAATGCTGCAGCCATCTTGTGGTCACTTTGCACTGTCGATTCGCAGCAGTTGAAGTTAGCTAGGCAGTTCGGTGCTGAAGAGGCACTGAAAGAACTATCGGAAAGCGGTACTGACAGGGCAAAGAGAAAAGCTGGAAGCATATTAGAGCTCCTTCAGGGAGTTGATGCGATTGTTACACAAAGCTGACTCTGAATCATGCAGAAACATTTCAGAAAATCGCAAAACCAAAATCATGCCTGTTTGAATGGTTCTTCGATTTTGAATAGGTGTTTTTTGTACAAAAGGGTAAACATGGAAGTGTGCATATTGGCGGCTTAGGCATACAAGACTTGTGCGTCCCCGCCAATTAAGATAGAGGTATAAACAACTGGCGTGCTTCACCAAACACGCAGGAAAGGTCAGTGGTTCTGAATTTAATGTTGTTCCAGCTCTGGAGGGACTTTTTGGGTGTTTAAAAAAAATGATTTTTTTTCTTTAATTTTTCTGTGTTTTTAAATATTTTGATATCATAATATAAAAAATAAATTTTAAAAAATAGAGAATATAATTTCGATGACAAACATGCTCCCAGGTCTCCGATCACAATGACAAACATGCTCCCAGGTCTCCGATCATATTAGAGATCTCATGATGTGACCTCAATATGGAGTTTATCAGCCTTTAATTAAGATCTCATGATGTGATCTCAATATGGAGTTTATCAGCCTTTAATTATCGTGGAAACGTGTGTTTTGGAAATAACATGTATGATAGTTTTAAAAAAAGTATTTTTTAATTATAGATGTATTTAAATAATATTTTTTCAGTTTTATTACATCAATTCATTAGAAATACCAAAAAACATTTAAAAAATTAATTTAATATTTTTTGATAATTAAAATATCAAAAAACATTTTTAAAAAAATTAATTTAATATTTTTTGATAATTTTAAAAATACTTCGAAAAATAGATTCAATCACAAAAACACTCTTGTTAGGGTGATATAAACTATTTTTCAGGGAAACCATCCTTCATTGAACTTTTAAAAGTGCTTTGAGCAACCACATTCCCCACCAAAAGTTCTGTAATGCCATGTTATTGAGGTCGGAAGTTGAGTTATAAAGGCTATATTTTAAAATCATTTTGAGGTGTCAACTGGTCTTTTTTCTGCCATGATTCTTAATTCGTAGGTGAAACTGTAGTTAGCCTCAGGTAACGTGATGCAAAATTTTCATTGCAATGGGCTGTAAATTTGAACCGCAAGATCTCTGACGACAAAGCAAGATGTTAACAAGCTAAGAAATCATCAAATAACTCAAAACCATTTGCCATTATCATATGATGACTAAAGACATGAAAGTGTAGATTGACGGTCACATTTGTTCACCGGAAAAACAAAAAAAAATTCTTCCATTCAACCCCGAATAAAAAAATCACAAAGAATTCCAACCAAACATCAACTCACCATGCATGCACCAGTAATTCCATCGGGAGAAGACACGTAAGAAACCAATGTAACTCCGCACAGAATTGTATCACCGTGGCATTTTCTCAAGTCTCGCTTTTGCTTTGAAAAGTCGCCTTTTTGCAGGCCAAAAAAGTTAACCCAACTTTTCCATGAACGTCTCAGTCAAGGTATTGCCACTGACAATTTTTGTTGTCCCAATAATCAAATCATATGCCATCGTTTCCTGAAGAGTAGAAGATTATGATATTAAAAAAAAAAAGGAGGGAAATAAACTAACAAAAAAAGAGAAAATTAACCGCTGTATAACCATTTAAATTAATGATGTTTTAGAGTCAACAATGCAGGTAGATATATTTTTCAAGTTATATTATAGAATCTTTCAAGTATCAAAGAGAAAAACCAAACTGAAAAAATCGAGTAAAATCATCCAAAGGGATGGGCTATCCTCCATTCGTTTTGAAGTATTAGTCTAAATGCTTCCGTTAATGTGGGAGAAAAACCAAGGTCTCACCCACAACTATATAATTGACTGCCTGATACAGATTCGCATATTAGAATTGCCTACTAAAGATTCATATACGCAGAAGTATCTCACAAACCTGAGCACTAAGAAATCGAAGTGCAGAAATTTCTGCAAATGTTACCCCTCCAATGAACACAACAAGTACCAAGGAGCGTCTTCCATCAGCAACTCTGAAATATGTTAATTAGTGTTACAATTGACTGAAGATCAAAACGTTGCATGATACAACTCGAAAATTACTCCATACACTTGGAATACAGAATTAATCCAACTAGTTTATGAATAATTCAGTCACAAAAGCTGTTTTTATACTATTTGCAAAATTGATACAAAGAGATGCTCATTAAAAAATTTATGATCCTTGATCACAGGCAATGCTTTTTACCAATCAGAAAATTTAGGTTAAATTAGAAAAATCTGGATAACCTCAAAGACATCAATGATCACATCACACCCATTAAAGCATTGAAAATATCAATTAACTAGAGACAACGGCTTAAGCAGCAGACAAGAAAGAAGAATGAGTTTGCATCTACCTGTCTACAGCTGCTGAAGCCCCATGCAGTGTGTCGAACGAAGGACTGCCCGAGAATCCACCCTGCACAAATAGTATAAAAGATATTGTGGCAAAGATATCAATTTTTTTTATGATATGCGTATCATAAAAAAATATTAGATGCAACAGCAAAACTAAAAGGCAGAGATGGAGAAGTGGACTGACTCTCTTAGTCTCTGAATGAGGTCCTGGCAACAGCTTCAAAATTTCTTCCATGGGACGCCTGAAAGGTCAAGCCATCACATTTAACTAAGATAAGGTCACTGGTAAAGTTCACATTTTTTGTGGGACTCCATGGCATCGAACTTGCTTTAATTCAACCTATAATGTTTAAGGGTTTTATCTTTAAGGAATTAAGACCAGAATAAGCACAGATGCTTTTAATCTTTTTAGACAGTTCACAAGTTGATCATAAACATGCATATAGATAACCAGTAAACATGCGTGATCCACTGCTGACATACAAAAGCTAAAAACAGAATTCAAAATTGACCTCACCATCCAGATCGAACAGCTTGCTGAACAAGGCGAATGCTAAGTGGTGCATATCCAGAAAAGACATAGGCAATGTCATTGGGGCTGTTGCATAAGAAATAGTTTTACAAGTTAGGAAAGTAAATAACAGGATTATTAGAAAAGGTAAGCTTACAAAATAAATCAAAACAGCATCAATTTATAAATGCTGAAAAGTGTGGCTCATTTTTATTTTTTTTTCCATGGCATTCCATTTCATTTCGTAAATAACAGGATTATTAGAAAAGGTAAACTTAAAAAATAAATCAAAACAACATCAATTTATAAATGCTGAAAAGTGTGACTCATTTTTTTTTTCCATGGCATTCCATTTCATTTTCAGAAGAAATTTTTTCAGGAAACGGCAATAGATTTGGAAAATTTCCAATTAAGATGATGCCAACTTTTGATTGATGAAGTAGACATAACCAATTGCAAGAATTTAAGGAGATGGTTCAAGAAAACAATCCAAAACATGTTTTAGCACTCCCTGTAATTTTCAACTCAAGAAACATAAAAAACTTCTAAAGCACAGTAAAAAAGGCCCCATAATGCAGTCCAGATCATTGCGTCACAGAGCATCCTCAGGTTTGCAGCAAAAGATTACGTCTACTTCTCATAGGTATAGCAGAACCAAACAAACATCTTAAACATTCTATAAACAATTCTATATCAGAAACAGATTACATGATCAAGAGGTTGATTACTTGGCAGTGTCAGTATCCTCAACTACAAGTTGGAGAGTACGTTTGATAGTCAGCCAGTTACTTTTATTTTCCTGCAAGATTAGAATGATGTACACTGAACTTGGTAATTCGATAGAATCCATTTACCTGAACTATCAGATTATGATGTGAAGAAAATAAAATGACTCATTAAGGAAAATCATACTAAACCTGCTTTTTAAGCAATCCAGCCTTTTCTAAATTATTCAACATTGCTATGTGCTCAAAGCCATAGCTATGGAGCAGCTCCCTCCTAAACAAGAAGTGCAACAACCACAATGCAGCACAAGTGCATAGTTAGAATAATTACTTCGTACAATAGGTAAAACAGCTGTAGAAGTCAAGAACCAACGGAATAAAGTACAAAAATGAGAATCATGCTATACTTACCTCAAATGGTCAAAATTCCTTTTTGGAAGCCCTGAATTTGTGATAGAAAATAAGATCAGAAGACGCAAGACACTAACAAGAGGCTCCTGCTTATGGATCAATTCTTCAATGTAATCAAAGCATCTGCAAATACAATCTTCATCAATTACATTTTGACTTGAGAAGCATTTCCAACATCAAGGAAACATTTGAGGCGCAGGAAATTGCTATCAAAGCATATGAACAATTAATAAGGAAGTGTTCGATTCATATGACTGGACAGGACAACTTCTCTTTTCTATGCTGTTTATAGCACAAGTGAGACTGGACAAAAGTTGGTTTTTATCTTGCCCCATACCCAATTTCTGTCCTATTTCCCCTATGGGACAAGGTTGTCCCCGTGTAGTCTATCCAAACCAATCCCATCTGCTCACCAAACACACCCTATTTACAGGAAACCAATTATACTATTTGCATGCACAAATTAAAAAAATATAGAGGAAAAACAGAGCAGTAAAGCTCTCAAAGCAAGGGTGCATGTCTTCAAATCAACTTACATGTCATAACTCTGAGCCTCGATGAGTGTTTGCTCCATGTCAAGTCGTGAAAGAAATGACTGCTTTGATGTGAATGTTGATAGATGCTGAGCGAGATTTATGTGCCTCTGAAGCCATCAGAAGCAGCA
>NW_011499942.1:551744-605907 GCF_000495115.2 Populus euphratica
TTTTTTTTTCCATGGCATTCCATTTCATTTTCAGAAGAAATTTTTTCAGGAAACGGCAATAGATTTGGAAAATTTCCAATTAAGATGATGCCAACTTTTGATTGATGAAGTAGACATAACCAATTGCAAGAATTTAAGGAGATGGTTCAAGAAAACAATCCAAAACATGTTTTAGCACTCCCTGTAATTTTCAACTCAAGAAACATAAAAAACTTCTAAAGCACAGTAAAAAAGGCCCCATAATGCAGTCCAGATCATTGCGTCACAGAGCATCCTCAGGTTTGCAGCAAAAGATTACGTCCACTTCTCATAGGTATAGCAGAACCAAACAAACATCTTAAACATTCTATAAACAATTCTATATCAGAAACAGATTACATGATCAAGAGGTTGATTACTTGGCAGTGTCAGTATCCTCAACTACAAGTTGGAGAGTACGTTTGATAGTCAGCCAGTTACTTTTATTTTCCTGCAAGATTAGAATGATGTACACTGAACTTGGTAATTCGATAGAATCCATTTACCTGAACTATCAGATTATGATGTGAAGAAAATAAAATGACTCATTAAGGAAAATCATACTAAACCTGCTTTTTAAGCAATCCAGCCTTTTCTAAATTATTCAACATTGCTATGTGCTCAAAGCCATAGCTATGGAGCAGCTCCCTCCTAAACAAGAAGTGCAACAACCACAATGCAGCACAAGTGCATAGTTAGAATAATTACTTCGTACAATAGGTAAAACAGCTGTAGAAGTCAAGAACCAACGGAATAAAGTACAAAAATGAGAATCATGCTATACTTACCTCAAATGGTCAAAATTCCTTTTTGGAAGCCCTGAATTTGTGATAGAAAATAAGATCAGAAGACGCAAGACACTAACAAGAGGCTCCTGCTTATGGATCAATTCTTCAATGTAATCAAAGCATCTGCAAATACAATCTTCATCAATTACATTTTGACTTGAGAAGCATTTCCAACATCAAGGAAACATTTGAGGCGCAGGAAATTGCTATCAAAGCATATGAACAATTAATAAGGAAGTGTTCGATTCATATGACTGGACAGGACAACTTCTCTTTTCTATGCTGTTTATAGCACAAGTGAGACTGGACAAAAGTTGGTTTTTATCTTGCCCCATACCCAATTTCTGTCCTATTTCCCCTATGGGACAAGGTTGTCCCCGTGTAGTCTATCCAAACCAATCCCATCTGCTCACCAAACACACCCTATTTACAGGAAACCAATTATACTATTTGCATGCACAAATTAAAAAAATATAGAGGAAAAACAGAGCAGTAAAGCTTTCAAAGCAAGGGTGCATGTCTTCAAATCAACTTACATGTCATAACTCTGAGCCTCGATGAGTGTTTGCTCCATGTCAAGTCGTGAAAGAAATGACTGCTTTGATGTGAATGTTGATAGATGCTGAGCGAGATTTATGTGCCTCTGAAGCCATCAGAAGCAGCAAGTCAAAATCTAGCATCATGGAAGAGCATTGACAGAGAGCATGACAAGTAAAAAGAGAGAGAGAATGACTTACAGTCATCTCTGGCAATGAATTCAGCTTTTTAACAAAATCCTTTAACTCAGAAACTGTCTGATTCTGTATTGAATCAAATGACACCTGATTAGAAATTGCTCATAACCATTCAAGTAATCCAAAAGCTAGGCATTCAAGAAATTAACTCTGCAATTTCACATGAGTGAATGTGCACTATTAACCTTAAAATTTGATGGGGAATCAACAGTAATGGCACACAATTCTCTAATTCTCTATTAGGCTTTAGCATACAACAGGAGTCTGAATTATTCTTATAAACTAAAGCTGCAAATCTTGACTTAGGAAGCTCTCTCTTATAGCAGAAAGAAGAACAAAGAAATACCAGGTCAACTACACTAGTAGATTGTGAGTTAGCAATAATTGTTCATTAATTATGAAAGGAAAAAACATGAGAGTTCAGGTGATGACAATTCACGTACAGTAGTTGTCATTTCTGTGTAGTCCTGCTTCATAGATGTTGCCTTTTGACGTAGGACCTGTAATTATACTGCAGATGGCAACTAAGGAAATAGAAATTGAAAGGCATACAAAGAACAGGTAACAGTTTGAAAAAGAGAATGTAAAATTAATATGGGAAGTAGAATAAACTTCCAGAAATATGAAGCAACCTGGGCAACAACTTCAAAGTTGAGATCTCGAATTTCCTTGAACAGCTTGTCACTAAAAAAGTTTCAGTGATGTGTAGTGAGTTAATTGCCAATACATAAGAAAAGGCAGGAGTCTAGAGCAAGAGAGAAGGTCCTGACAGTTCAAGTAATCATAAATTATAAATCTTAACCCAATTGCAGCTATGCAATATGCATTTATACAAGTTAGGATTCATTGAAGGATAACAATCTGGCAGTTGAATCCATCTAAGCCCAAGTTTGACAGCATGTAGAGATCAAGTTTCATCTTTAACCCTCTTCTTATAGAACAGATAAGAGAGGGAAAAATACTCTTAAATAACATAGCATACCTTGAATTAAGTGGAACCTTGATCTTTTTTCCTTCTTGTTGAGCACCCATGATAGATGGATCAAGCTCCACAGCACCATTGTTGATATGCAAAAACTGCACTAAATCTATTAGAGATGGCTAATAGCATATCCTATTGACAGTAAATAATTATCATCATTTTTTCCACTCAGAAACATATGGGGATACATGTGCCTTAAAATTTCAGCTTCCAAATAATAGAAATAAAAATTTTAAGATGCTCATGCTAGAAGAAGTCAAATACTTTTGCAAGTTGTGGATGCAGAAGTGGTAACATTACAGACACACATGCAGAACACATTTTTCTAAGGCTAATCAAATTTGGTAACAAAATTAGCATATATAACTTCCATAAAGCAGGTGAAATGGCTAGAGTATCTTGGTTTCACTTGAGGGTCAAATTACCTCATCCAGAAGTCCTTCGTATGTTAACTGTGAGCACATAGGAGTAACCATGTCCA
Source organism: Populus euphratica (assembly GCF_000495115.2). NCBI lineage: Eukaryota > Viridiplantae > Streptophyta > Magnoliopsida > Malpighiales > Salicaceae > Populus > Populus euphratica. The sequence continues at coordinate 554,748 of NW_011499942.1, forward strand.
CCTGCAGCAAGGAATGGTAAACTTTTATATAGCAAAAATATTTATTTAAACATCGAGATCATAATATGCGAAGCCCAAGAGAGAACTATCTCAAAACAAAAACTAAGATTGTCCATAAATGCAAGTTTTACAAAGCTAGCAATAAACATAAAGAAACTTCCATCTCATCACCTAGTATTGCGAGCGAGGAATACATAAATTTTTATATAGCAAGAATATTTATTGAAACATCGCGATCATAATATGCAAAGTCCAAGAGATAACCATCTCACAACACAAACCAAGATTGTCCATGAATATAACTTTTATAAAGTTAGCAATAAAGCAGTAGACATAAAGAAACTTCCATCTCGTTATCTAGGATTATGAGCAATCTTTACACTTAATATCCAGCATCGCTTTTTGAGATGTGCAAATGTTTTTCAATTTTCAGCTTTCTAAAAATTTTCAAATGCTCATGTTATTCAAATGTGCAATGATATTCTGAAGACAGTGATGAAGATTTATTCATGCCAGTGCACACAAAAACGAGTACCTTGTTATCATCTTGCAAAAGTAAGATTCAATTATTTAAGCCAAGAAGCAACAGAAGAGAGATAATTTACCTCCCTGTCTATAAGGATGAGTGTATTTATCCCTGGCATAACCATCTGAAATAACAAGCAAGTAAAATGTTGCAAGCAACAGATCAGTTATAAATAGACAGAAGTGTCTAACTTGCACGTTGGTTAAAACTTAGAAGCGTGCTCAGAGAAGCTGCAATTACATCAGATGTGTTAACTGGTTAAATTTGCACATTGGTTAAAACTTAGAAGCGTGCGAAACTGCAATTACATCAGATGTGTTAACTGGTTCTTCTGCTTGCATGCGATTGAGAATGTCAGCAACACGTACTGATGCTTTACCTTTTGCCCTTACATATGGTATCGCTCCAAAAGAAGACTGCAGGCACAACTTTTCCATAAATATCGAATCATAGGAAGTTATCCGCAAACATTCTTAATGCTATAATTAAAAAATGACTTTTTGGATCCATCAAACCATCTAAACCTCAAGCTTGTGAATGGCCTTTGCAATATGCCAAAGTGAACTTGTATTGCCGTCAACTAGGCATTCCTGCCATGCTTGATAAAATAAAGATAATAAGGATAAGGATAAACAAAAAGAATATCCAAAAATTTTTTTGGAAAGAACAAAAATCAATGGCCATACTTTGTTAGCTAAGTCAAGTTCAAATGATAGTACATCCTCGTCCAATGGAACCATGTATAATGGGTACTCCCCAATGGTCACCAGGTCATGAACCTTCTCCTCCTCGAGTACCTGGGTTACCAAATACACTCTTTACAACCCTGAACAGGAACGTACATGAGATAACAATTCATAATGCAAATGGTGCCAACATATGAACTACCACTGAAACCATACCTTCTCACAAACAACCTCACGCCTAGGTACAAAATAAACGTAGTACTCCCTCTGAAGTCCTTTTGACGTATCATTATGAATATGTGAACATATAAATCTCATCAAACTAAACTCTGAACGAACAAGGTAAACCACTTTAGTACAATCAATGTCAACTGGTTCAGCTGAAAGATGCCGCAAATCAGCCCCATTTTCCTGTGTGTTCCCCATTACCAATCAACAACAACAGAATTTCTAAAATCAGCAATTAAGCTACACAATTAAAATCCATCGAGCTAACAAAACTCACTAAAGCATTACAGGTTGGATTAATTTTTTTTACCTTAAGAATTGTTGATTTGATGATCAACGACAGTGATCCGCTAAGCTTTGGATCAATCACCAAACACTTCTTTCCTCGAATCTATTAAACTCGCAATCAAAATCAAAATTAGAATTCAATTAAACATCAGATTTCTCAAAATTCAAAACCCTAGCTAGAATCTGAATAGCAATGATCCACAATGTACAGAGAATTCCAAAACTCCGTTAAACTGAAGCAACTGATCTACAAGGAGCTTGAGAATTTGCATTTTCTCTTGTTTTTTGGTGAAAAACAGAGAACTTACGTTATTGAGGATGTTAACGAGCTCTCTCTGAGATTGTTCCCTGAAAAAAAAAGAATTGGAAATCTTGATTTCTAGATTAAAAAAAAAAAACAGAATAAAGGATCAATTATAATGATTAAGAATAATTAGCTAAACGACGATCACTGCTAACCTGATGGATTTTAAATTGAGAGGAGAGTTGTCTAAGTTAGGAATTTGAGACATTTTTTATAAATATATAATTGAGTGCGCCGAGAGTAAAATATCCCTTCGGCTTCTGTATCTCCGAGAGGGAAACGGGAGTAAGGAGAGGAGAGGATATGATTGTGGGCTTAACGTTTTTATTCTTGGACTAGGTCGGTTGCTTGACTCGAAAGCTAAAAGATCTTGGACTCTGTTTTTGGGCTCTACTGGTGAAATGGACTTGGGTAACTGCACTGTGGCCTGTTTCGATTCAGAGAGATTAGACATCCATGAAGAATCTGCGCAACATAGAAGCCTTATGTTGATTTTTTGGCCTGGTGTTCCTTATGTTGATAAAATAATTAAATTATTTATAATATTTAAAAAATTAATTGAAAAATAATGGAATCCAGCGGGTTTTAAAATTTATTGGACAATTTTAGTTAAAATAAATTTAAAACCCACTTGCTGATTATAAAAAAGGCTCATTAAGTGTAAAAAAATAATTTAAATCAAGCTTATTCAATGTTAACAAATATAAAATCAAATTGAACCGATCTATTTAATTCCTTTTTATTTATAAGGGTGTAATATGCATGTGATGTAGCTGTAGTTGTACTAAGAGTTTGTATCTTCATTAGAGATTGCATTCTATTTTAATTAAAAAACAATAAAAAGTCTTTAAAATATAATAACTGAATTGTTCTCGCTTATCAGTGTCCAGATAACAAAACATCCTTTTTTATGTTCTAGATACAATGTCCGTGCTAGTTTTCGTTTGTAATGAGAGGTTCGAGAGTAAGTGAGATGCCTTGCGCTCCGCTTGTTAACGTCATGCACTGCATTAACATCACGTGTACTCAGAGAAGATTTTTGTTTTTTTTTTATGTGTAAAAATGTAGAAAAAATTATTTGGTTAACTATTTTGTATATAGTTACAGTTCATATCTTGAGTTTATTGTCTGCTTGGAATTGAATTTATTTTTTATTAAAATTTCAAAAAATCAATTACTTTTTACTATTTTTTTATTATTTTGATGTGTTAATATTAAAAATAAATTTATTAAAACTGTTTACGTGCATGGAATGTCAATCTGTCACAAACAATCATTGAAACATGGGTTATTTTGATTTTTATTTATTTATTTCAATCCCTAAATTATATGATTTTTTATTGACATATTTCCCATCACATTTCATCGCTTGTCCTATTAAATAATATACGAGTCTCAGATGTTTTACTATAATATCAAACTACCATAAAAAAAAATTACAATAATTTAAAAAGTAACCCCATTGATACCATGAAAAGAAAAAAACTATTCACGACATGATAGAATTATTGCTGTCACTAAATTGACTCTTTATTATTTTTTATGACTTTTTTATATTTTTAAAAGAAAACATGTAATTCGCAGGAGACATTGAACAATTAAATTAGATAAAATATAATAAAAGGGGTGTCGATTAGAACAATTTATACTTGAATTCGAAAAAAGAAAAAAAATAATTCAAAGGGCGTTTTATACGATTTAATCTAAAAGTTTTTACATGGATGCATTTTCCAGGGACACGTCAAGGATGCACACAAAATGTTTAAAACAAGATTATATAATCCATTAAACACACGCACCGTGATTAAAATATCACTGGATGTGCACATCATCAACGTCAATCGGATAAGCTATCTTTGTTTATTGTTTTACTTGAGGTTGATTAGTTGACTGGGATTTTTGCAGGATCCTTCTGCCAAACAGGTCCTTATCTCCTTCATGACCACGGTTGCCATAAAAAGTTCCGTTTTGACCTGATCACTTTTTCCAAGAAACCAGGGACCAGCACAGGCACAGCACGTAGGAAAAAGATTGCCACCATCACGGAATAACGCTGCCACGAGGCGTGAAGAGGTGCGTTCGCTCATTCAATTGTGAGGGGCGGGTCACGAGCTTATGGTGGCTCTTTTCGCTGTTTTTATCCGCTCCTTCCTTCTCTTTTTTACAGGGAGGGTGCACCCACATCCTGATCTCTGAAGACGAAGGTATTCAATTTTACCAAAAGCCCTTCTCGTATTTTTTTTATTCCATGCTTCGGCAATTTTGATACATCATTCGAGGAAATTAAAGGGTAATGCTCGTTTTTCTTGTTTGTTACATGTTTTTTTTATTTTTTTTGGGTGCAAGTGTCAAGTTTGTACCTGCTCGAGCTCACAGAAATTCATAAATTATTTTAAAAAAAACTCAAAACTATGACCTTCATGTCCTTATTTTATTAAGATAATTCTAGTACATAATTACAAAACCAGATTTGAGGTGACACTAAATTTTTTAAAAGAAATTAAAATGATATCGAGAATTTTGATTTTTTTTATTTTTTTATTTAAATAATAGATTTGAAGGTTTAGTTTTGACGTGATTAGCCTTAATATGAGTAGCTATACAGGTCAGTTTAAATTTTTTTGAAATAATTTTAATTGTTTTAATAAAAATAAACCCCTATACCTATCTATATCTTAGTTGATAGGACTCCAAATTAAGCAGTCAGGTTAACTAGGTTTTTAATTAGTATTAAAATACCATATATAATTTATCATTTCACTGTTTAACAAGCAATGTGGATGACAGGTATAGATTTGTAGTTGCAAGACAACCAACATATCATAGTATCGTTGCCTTCCATTAAGGTTTTACAATTAAGACTACTCTAAATCAATTTTAAGATATATCAAGAGATGTTTTTTTCTTTAATTATAACTGAGTCATTCTCATTCAGAGTCGTGAATTGGCAATTTCAAGAATTCCAGACTGCTGATAACATTCAAAATGACAATGCAATGAGTAATCTAAAACACATGGATTAATTGAGAAATTAAATAAAAAGAATACAAATAGATTTAAAAAAATGAAAAACAAGTCTAAACTCGTAATTCACCTGCATTAGGAAATAGTTATTTGCACACTCTTATTATCATTTCCTTGTTTAAATGACTACGGTGCCTTTATTTTTACAAGTAATTTATTAGAGTTCCAAATAAACACTCATCCAACCTCAAAAATTCAATTTAGTTGATACCATTAAACCTATATGAGACCTAACTAAATTAATTTTAAAAACTCTTTTTTAGTTATTTTTTAGAAAAAACATCAATTTATTTTTTAAAATAAATTAGAATATTATTGCTTTAATATTAATTAATAAACCTTCATCCTGAGCATTGGCCTAATTTGACAACCTTGTCATATCCCTTCAACCTCCACTCATCATCTCAACCTTGATCTTTAAGATATTATTGTCATGGCACCACCATCATTATTATCTCTTATCACCTCCTTATCATGCAACTCGCTGAATGAGCTCATCAAGAGAATTTAAATTTTTTTTCTAGGGCTATCTATATATGGGAAAGATAAGGCTTCTTATGATATAATAGTATATTTTGTGTTTAGTTTTGGCCATAAATTTGAAAGTGTTTAATTAATTAATATACATTAAATTTTTGCATGGTTTCACTAAAACCCTCTTTTAAAATTCTTGTTTAAAAAAAAACTATAATTAATAGTTGTTTTAAAAAACCAGCACTTTCAAACCATAATCACAAAAACTACCACAGTATTAAACACACACTAAGTACTCGTTTGGTATTGAGATTGTACCTGCAATGCAACCTTGTTTTTTCAATGAAAAGCACTAAAATGATATTTTTCATTGAGAAACACAGGTTACACCGTATAATGCAACCTTATTGTCAAATGAAACATAAGTGGTGTTGTCATAGTTTGCTATTGCGGTATAACTATTGTTGATGGAGGTGTTGAAAAATTATTCAAATAACATGGTTAATTAACACATTTGATGTCATATTAAAAGCGAGGTTCCCTCGCTTCTAGGTTCAAAACTTTGTTGGAACCTGATCTTCAATATACACTTTTTAACATAGAACATTAACATACTTTAAATAAATTATGTGTGGATGTGAAATTGATTTTAAATAACCCTAGACTAACAATTTTTGGTAAAACCAAAATCCTTTAAAGAACTCTATCATACACTGAAATAAAACAAAACTTAAATGTTGTTCATATAATGAATAGTTTAAAAGTTTAGAATGGACCTAAAAGGCATCCGGGTTTTTAAATGGGAGATGGTCCAAGTAAAGTGAGTTTTAAGCTTAAAATCAAGTGTGTGCTAGCCCGTCTCAAGCCTGAGCATGGTTTTAAGTCTGAGTTCATTGTAAAATAATTTTTTGGCCCGTAAAAGAATTTTTTATCAACTTAGATTTGGACTTGAATTTGGTTCATGAAGAATTATTTTTTTCTAACCCATACCACTATTTTGTCTAACCTATGAAGGAAGCGTTTGGGAACGCATTCCCTCAAAATTTAATTTTTTTTATTTTTTTACTTGAAATTAAAAAAAAAAAAATTATTTTTTTACTTGAAATTAATATATTTCTTATGTTTTTATTAAAATACTAATATAAAAAATAATTTAAAAAAAATATTATTTTAATATATTTTAAAATAAAAAATATTTTGATGCATTTTCATGTGAAAAATACTTTAAAAAACAACAACAATCACACTCCTAAACACCCTCAAAATAAAGAATCTGATTAGTATTTTCAGCATGCTTTCAACGTAACTTTGATAGGTTTTTTCAACTCAAAAGATATTTATTTCATGATTATAATGCTCAAGTTTTATTGTGGATTTATAGTGGTCAACTAAAAGTCAATAATGCAAAACTAATTTTGGTCAATACCATGATTAATTCTTCAACTTTTGAAATAACTCATAAAAAGAGGATGGAAAAGGAGTTCAAAAGAATGTTTTTATTCATTTTACATTATATTTATCACCTCAATTTTTAGTTTTTTTTCCCTTATTTTTCAATTTTGTATATCCATCTGAAATCTAAAGCTTATATCTATTTGTCTGAAAGGTTATCTAATGCATCCATATTGGTTCAAAAATCTTGTTTAGATGTGCTTCTAAACTAAGATGTTGTTATTGAAATCTTAAAAGTTTTATTGCAAACAATATTTGAATAAAAAATGGAGCAATAAAGTTCCAAAGATAAATAATTCATCATTAACAACAACAGAAATTTCATTATTTAAAGTACTTCAACATGTAAATATATTTAATTTTAAACATAGATATATTATTTAACTAGTATGCATGTTAAAACTTTATTTTGATATCAATTGTAATTTGATTTATACTCATTATGCTTGATGGAATCTTTACACACACACACAAACGTTATAACACGCACACATGTATGATTTTGCCATGATAAACTAAACAATTTAATACATGCTTATTTTTTATTTATTAGGAGGGTGTGACCGCTTTGGGTCAATTGAGTTTTTAAATTTTCTTAGATTAAGATTGTATTACAACAAAAACTAAAAGGCCTGGCCTTTTTACTATGCATAAAATATTGTTCACTTTTTCATAATTCACCGTGGATTGGAGTATTGTATTTTTTTTTGGTGATTTTCATTTTGACCCTAGAACTTTTATTTTACACGAATTAGCCTTTTTAAGCTCAAATTAGCTTTCAATTGCATATTTGTTTAAAAGGAAGGGTTGAATTGAAAGCTAAGGAACTGAAGTGAGAATTTTGGGTAAGACAAGGGGCAAGTTGAAAGTTTCATTGAAACATTCATTTTAATCCTTTATATTTTTTTAGATATTAGATGATCGGTCCCTTAAATTTGAAGACAATACATTTTGATACCTAATTTTATTTTTATCCTTTTTAGTCATTTTTTGTTGAAAGGAGAAAGATAAAGTTATCAGATTTCGATTTAGAGAAAGAAAATGGTTATTGAGAAAGATTATGGGCATCAAAATGATTGATTTTTATGTCAAACAATTTTACATAATGAGGGGTTTATGTTTAGGTGTTTGTTTACCTTGAAAACACCTAAAACAATATATTTGAGTATAGGAAGAATTTTTTTAGGTTGAATTTTGAGTTTTGTGATAGTTTGTTGGCTTTTGATGGTCATGAATTAGTTTAATAAGGTTTCTAAAATGTTTTTTCTAGGTGTTTTGACTAAAAAATAGGTTGAAAATAGAGTTTGTGGTGGATAAAATAAAAAGCTTTGTTTTTTCGGCTACCGTAATGGTTGAATTCTGGATTTCCCAAGTGACGTATCATGTTTTTTTGAAATAATCATTTGCCCCATTAAATTTTTTTTTAAAATAAAGGTTTACACTTAGACGTGGCCTTGTAGGCTCCCGCGTGGGCCATTGTTTTATCGGGTCAGGCGCTGGACTTGAATTACCAAACCCAAAAACGCTTGATTTGCTTTTTTCTTTAGTTTTTTAAAAAATAACAACATTATTAATATATATTTTTTCAAATAAATTTTGGGTTTATGTTTTAATTAAATTATGATTATTTTTAAATAATATTAGATGTGTTTAATTTTTAGAGAGGTGAGTATGATTCATCAATGGTTTTTTTTAATTTTATATAAATTAAAAAAATTATAAGATTTTTTTATATGTGTAGCCTTTTATTTTTTTAAAAAAATTATTTTTTAATAAATTTAATGTGTGTCGGTGTCTATTACAAATTTTATATGTTTTTCTATTATAAATTTATTTTGATTGAGAAATTCATTAAATATAATATGATAAATTACCTATATTGCTATGTTAGATATCTTTATTTTCATTTTTTCTTGATTTTCTCAATTTTTTCAATTTCATTTTTATTTATTATTGATGATTTTCTTTTTTATTACTTTACACCATGGTTATTGGATTATTTAATTAGTGTATACATAAGTTTTTCAAATTATATCCATATGTTTTTTCCTTGTGTAAAAAACACTTTAAAAAATTTTGTATATTTATTTTTTTTATTATATTTTGATGTTTAAGATTTGTTGCTTTTTTTTAGATTTTTTTATCCTTGAATCTTCTATTAAAAATTCTTTTTTTTTTTTATTTTATCTTTTAATCCAAGTTTATAATGTAATGTTTTATATCTTTGTTATTTTGATTTTCATCATTTTTAATTTAACTCTCAAATCTAAAATTTTTTCTAGCCTTTTAATTTATTTTTATTTTTATTTTAACATTCATTATATTTATTTTTTATTTTAATTTTTTTGTGTTTCTAACCCTCATGATTTTTTATATATAGTGTTTTTAATCTTATAATTCTGATTATGGTTTAAAAAGTTAACAATAATTAATTTTTTAAAATTTTTAAAATTTAATTTTTTATATTTTTTAATGAAATTACCTATTCTTATTTAAATTTTACTTTGTTAATAAATAAAATTATTGAGATTTTTTTGAAATATTATGAATATATATTTTTATAATATTGATAAATGTTCATTTTTACATTGAATTGTTGTTTTTTTATTTTTTTTTGTTTTTGATATTTTATTTTATAATAATTATATTAAATTAAAATTTTTTATTAAAATATTTAATTGAGTTATATGAATATTATATATGCTTTTATTTTTTTTTAATATTTTTTACAAAAGTTAACCCGAGACACGGGCACCGAAGTAGTTATTGCTATACATGGTCAAGAGAAAAAATAGAACATTTCCCAACAAAAAACAAAATAAAAGTGGTATTTCAGTAATATCACCAATCCCCATGATGCCACCATGATCAATTCCGAACGCAACCTTCGCTGCTTCCCATAACATAAAAAAGGAACTATTCCATCATCGTTTTTCTCTCTCACCGTCGTTTCTTCCGCTTCCTTCTCAACATGTCCTCTGCCGCTCGTCTTCGCCGCGTATGCGCTGCTGCTCTGGCCACCGCTACTGCCGCCTCTGTTGGCGGCTCCATCATCCTATCTCCAAACATCTCCTCCAACGATCGCGGCTCTGGAACCGTGGTCGAAGCCGTGAGGAGCAAAATCAATGATCCGTACGCTAACGTTCCGTCACGAGCAGTTCAAGAGTCAGCTTTGATCGGAGCTAGTCAAGCCAATCCTCTTGACATTCTCGTCGTCGGTGGTGGCGCCACCGGATGCGGTGTCGCTTTCGATGCCGTGACTCGTGGACTTCGTGTTGGCCTTGTTGAACGCGAAGATTTCTCTTCCGGCACATCTTCAAGGTCCACTAAGCTAATTCATGGCGGTAATAAGACTCTCTATTCATTTATTTGCTTATAATTTAATTTATTTGAATTAATTCAAATTTTTATTTGAATTTTCATGTTTTTGTGTATTATTTCGTGTAATTTTATTTTTTTTTGCTCGATTGATTTCTTGTGAATATACTATTATTTTTCTATTTAGCTATTTTTTTTTCACATGATTGTTTTGTTCAGGAGTTCGTTACTTGGAGAAAGCTGTATTTAATCTTGACTACGGGCAATTGAAGCTGGTCTTCCATGCGCTCGAGGAGCGTAAACAGGTTATCGAGAATGCACCTCACCTGTGCCATGCTCTGCCTTGTATGACGCCATGTTTTGATTGGTTTGAGGTGGTGTATTATTGGGCTGGCTTGAAAATGTATGATTTGGTCGCTGGAGCGCGGTTGTTACATTTGTCTAGATATTATTCTGCAAAAGAGTCCATTGAGTTGTTCCCTACTCTTGCGAAGAAGGGAAATGATAGGAATCTGAGGGGCACTGTGGTGTATTATGATGGTCAGATGAATGATTCACGACTCAATGTTGGTTTGGCCTGTAGTGCTGCGTTGGCTGGAGCGGCAGTGCTCAACCACGCGGAAGTCATTTCATTTCTGAAAGATGAGGCTACCGGGCGAATAATTGGTGCACGGATTCGGGACAATTTTTCAGGTATGACAAGCATCCTTTTAATGCACTTGTATTAGCTGGGCAATTTCACCCTCTTTTTATCATTTCAAGATGAAGTATGCAATTGCTGTCTAATTATTCCTTTGTTCGTCCTCTTTCCCACCATCTTAACTCAATGAACTGCAATGAGTTTACACAGATAATAATGGAAAGATTATGAGACTGAAGATGTGTTGAATGCCTGCAGATTACTAGCTTTGATATGCCAACTTGCTGGCACCTTAGTAAGCATTTGACTAACAACCATGTCAACATTGTAATTCTTAATTGACTAACTGATCCTCCTTCAAATATTGGTGCGTGGAAATCACCTGTGTGCCAACTATCTCTAACTAGCCCCGCCATATGTTTCACCTTCTAAATACTTAGGAAATAGAACATACCTAAGCATACAATTTCTATTTGCTTGCACACTTGTGCATTTTCTCACCTGTTTTTCTTGCCTCAAGTCGACCAAGTTTATATGTTGACAGAGTAACCACATTGACTATATGTTATTGATTAATATTTCCTATCATACTATACCAGGCAAAGAGTTTGAAACCTATGCAAAAGTTGTTGTAAACGCGGCTGGGCCGTTTTGTGACTCTGTAAGGAAATTAGCTGACAAAGAGGCAACAAGTATGATCTGTCCTAGCAGTGGTGTGCATATCGTTCTTCCTGATTATTACTCTCCTGATGGAATGGGCTTGATTGTTCCCAAAACAAAGGATGGTCGTGTTGTTTTCATGCTGCCATGGTTGGGAAGAACTGTCGCTGGCACAACAGATTCCAACACTGTTATCACTCCACTTCCAGAACCACACGAGGATGAGATTCAGTTTATACTTGATGCGATCTCTGATTACCTTAGTGTTAAGGTATGTGATTTCACCAATAAGCTCAACTATTTTGCACGCCATTGGACCTGGAACTAATTAATCTAGTTGCACATTTGCTAACCTTTATCAAGTGAGGATATGTCCTAGATGGTCAAACCAGCTACCTGACTTGCTTTGGGTCATGCTCACTAGTGAGGCCCTGCAGTTTTGACAACTGTGGCCTTTGCTCTAGAATAAACTTTGGCAAAGTGCAGGTTTTGATAGATTAATAAATTGGATGGCAGAGATTATTGTTGCTAAGTTTGCATGGGGTTAGGTTTTAACCTTAATGGAGAAGCCTACATAAATTCGAAGGGTATGTAAATGCAGTGCTGAATCTAGTCCTCTTCTTTGTTTGTGTGTGTGTGTGTGTGTTAAGATTTCTTTTGGATAGTAAAAGTGGATAAATATAGGTTCGGCGCACAGATGTTCTTTCAGCTTGGAGTGGCATTCGCCCACTGGCTATCGATCCATCAGCAAAGAGCACCGAGAGCATCTCTAGAGATCATGTTGTATGCGAAGACTATCCAGGCTTGGTAACTATCACTGGTGGTAAATGGACCACTTACCGAAGGTAATTTTTTGTTTGTTTGATCGGAGCCTGGAAAGAATTATGAATGATTATGAGGGTTTTGTATTTTGTGATGTCAATAGGTCGTATCTGATTTAGCAAATCTTTACCTGTTGACCACGTGGATCACTAACATCAGTATTATTTTAACAAAACATCTTGACGTGAATAACATCATCTATTATTAGCTGAGTTCTGTATTTTCACCACCCACCCACCCCCCTCTTTCATTTCTTTATTTGGCTCCAAATTCTGTGCTTACTAGAATTAGTTTCAGCATGGCAGAAGATGCTGTTGATGCAGCTGTTAAGTCTGGAAAGTTGAGTCCAAAAAATGGAAGTGTAACTCACAATCTGAGGCTGATGGGTGGAGATGGATGGGAACCTTCATATTTTACTGTTCTTGCTCAGCAATATGTACGCATGAAGAGGACATATGGTGGAAAAGTTGTCCCTGCAATAATGGACACTGCTGCAGCTAAGCACTTATCTCATGCATATGGTACATTGGCAGAACGAGTAGCTGCTATAGCTCAGGTTGGTTGCATCTTTCAAAATTTAATATATATGATGCATGCATGCATTGCCCTGGGCTTGTTGGTTATCCATGCCGTACTTTGAATTTACACATTTGTGCTGCTATAAAGTACTTGTTTTTAATGAAAATCCAGTTTTGGTTTTTATACTACCTTTAAGAATTCACCTTCCTACAATTCAGAATGAAGGTCTGGGGAAGAGGCTTGCCCATGGATACCCTTTTATGGAAGCTGAGGTTGCTTATTGTGCCCGGAATGAGTACTGTGAATCTGCTGTTGATTTCATTGCTAGAAGATCACGACTTGCTTTCTTGGACACTGACGCTGCTGGCCGGGCCTTGCCACGTGTCATCGAGATACTGGCTGCTGAGCACAAGTGGGACAAGTCAAGGAAGGCACAAGAATTACAGAAGGCAAAAGAATTTTTGGAAACTTTTAAATCTTCTAAAAATGCGCATTTCCATGATGGGAAACACTGATAGTAAGTTCAAATCATTTTTTACTCGTTACTTAAGTCAATTCTTCTCGAATCTATAGTTACCATGTTGTTTTTATGTTTTAGGGTCGCGACTCCCCTGAGCTGGGTTTGAAGTAGCTCATTTTCTTTTGGTATACAAAGCAAGTTCGCCCCAACTTTCCTCGCCTACAGATAGACGAGGTTTTGATTTCTTTACTCCGCAGATTGCGACAACACGTGGTTAAATGTCCTACACGCATTCCGAAGGAGATTTGTTGCCTTTTCGCTTTTCACGCACAGTTATCCTGCCAAAATAATGCCCGGCCTTCTTGAGCGGAAGTGTATTGAATGAAATTGGTAACGGTGAATATGTTTATAAGTGGTCGAAATTGGTGACCTGACTAATCAACAACCAGAAATGGGTATGCTTTTTATATTTTTTTAACGTGTAATAAATTTCCCGTTTCCAGTTTCCCTGCAGTGTTCTCTAAGTAATGACCATCCCCCCCTCCCCCAGATGTCTGGAGCTGCCCTATGGGACTTTGAATAACGAGTCTAGGTTCAAATTTCTTTATTTGTTAAAATCACATTTTTTAATCAGTGCCGTTGTAGTATGTTGCGAAAATAAATGAATATGTTTTCGTAATTTTAGAGATGGTTGCTATAAAAATGTGAGTAGGTGTCTTGCAGAGTGTTCGTGAGCAATCTCTGTCCCTGCAGTGGACCTTGATATATGATATGAGACAAGATTGCTTCCTGTTCATCAACATTTGTAGTGTCCCATACTCCTCCCAGGGATTGGGATGTCACTGGTGAGAATGAACTAGCACCAATAACACATCAAAAAATATTAGATGTTTTAAAGAAAAACTTCTCTAATTACATTGATATACAAGGAGAAGTTAAAATGGCTCATAAGTTATGATAAGTGGATTTATTTTTCATGCTATCATCCTGAATCTAAATTTGAAAGGAAAGTAGGAGAAAGAAAAATTTCATGAAAAATCTAAAAAAAGCGACCGTGAGGGAATTTAACGGGCCAACAATCGGTCAATCGAGAATACCCTAACATCAGAAAAACAGAAGAAGAAGAAAAGCAAGAAAGAAAGTCATTGTTAAATCTGAGGGTAAAGCCCAGACCGTTACAAACCCAACCCAAAACACACAAACTCTCAACGGCTAAGCTAACCCAACACCAGACCAATCACAGTCCTCCTCTAAAATGGCAGCAGCGCTCTCCTCTCACCACCACCACCACCACCACCACCTCACCCTCTTCAGAAAACCCTCACTCTATCACCTCAACAAACCCCTCCGTTCCAAACGCATCACTTCCTCCTTAGAATTCAACATCACTTTCGCCCCTCCTAAATCGAAATTCCAATTTCCCCGCCAACCTTCGAAACTACCCCACATCCCTCTCTCTCCCTCCAGGCCAGCTCTTCGCTTTCGCCCCTCCTAAACCGAAATTCCAATTTCCCCGCCAACCTCCGAAGCGACCCCGCTTCCCTCTCTCTCTCTCCCTCCAGGCCATCTCTTCATTCCCTGGATAATCCGAGGAGAAGATGGAAACCTCAAGCTCCATTCTCACCCTCCGGAGCGTTCCCTCCACGCTCTCATTGATGCCAAAACACAACCAAAGAAAAAGATAGAGGAGGTGAGGAAGGGGAGTGGTGGAAATGCGAAGACCAAGCTGGAAGTGGAGCCTAGGCGTTATAAGGCGGCGCGTAGGTTCTACAATGAGAATTTTAAAGACCAAGCACAGCCGTTAAGTAAAGTTCTCGCCGCTGCTGGAGGTAAATTGCTGTAAAAATCTCAACGTATTTGTTTACTGCATACGTATTGTAATGTATTATTAATCCTCTAATTAGTGGCGAGGAGCAGTGAAGAGTTGATTTTTGAAGATGGTCCTGCATACAATACTCCACGGGTAATTATAATATGAATATATGAATTCTCTATTAATAAAATTAGTATTTTTATTAGAATTTGGAATTTATTGCTTTGTTAATTTGTTGTGATGATGTCTAGACTCGAGTTGTTCCTGGGAGGGATGTTATATATGTTAACTGAAATCGGCTTATTTGATGATTAGTTTAAGAGTTGGGCAGGTACTTGTGTTATTGTTTATGATTTCTTTTTGGTTTAGAGTCGGAAGTTATTAGTTACAATTGTTTTCTGTTTTGTAGGACTAGCGAAATCCAGGACTACCTAAACCACGATTATTTACTGTTGGACGACTTGATGTTGCCACAAATGGGTTAGTTATTGTGACCAATGATGGTATGATGATAGCATTACGATTTGTGAATGTAATGAATTGGGATTTTCTGTTTGTTGTTTCAAAATTGAATGGATTGAGTAAGCAATTTATATGCTTTTCTTTTCCAGAAGATTTTGCCTAAGAAATTGCTCTTCCTTCATCAAAATTATCAAAGGAGCAAGTTTTCATGAGACTTTTCCTCTATTCTATCTGCAACTTTTAGGAGTAAAATTGTCCTAGAGAACAGATTTATTCATGAACGAAATTGCTTTTTAATCTTTTGTTAGAAGAGACTGGATGCGACTTGCTATGTATGTTTAGAAGTGGAGCATCCTCTGAATTGTAGTAGTTGCATGCGTAATTGCAGATATATTGCAACAATTGATGGTGCAGTAAGTAAGCGGTTTGCCATCAGTGAAGGAACAGTCATTGACAGTGTCCCTTGCACTCCAGATTCCGTGGAGTTGTTACCACAACAACCAGGTGTATCAAGACCTTGTCTTCGTATTGTGGTGTATTTTTTTTTTCTGTTCAGCCAGCTAGAATTATTTTCATAATTTATAGTACTGCATCCTTAAAGACATGTTATTATCACCTTTCCTACTGTGGATATAATTGTTTTCTCATACATGTGGAAATCTTTCTTTCGAAATTGACTTTCTTCATTGTCTTCGGACTTTAAATATACTTTCTCTGTTGTTCTGAATTCCAAATGGTGAAACAGTTTCATGCTTTTTTAAGAAGTGCATAAATGATAATTATTTTTGGATTACAATGAGATGGGTTTGATAAAAAAAAAAAATCTTGTCTTTTGATACTCGCTGAGGAAAAAGAAAAATAAAAATATGGGGCAAAAATGCTGTTTATGAAAAATCTTGTTTTTTGATACTTGCTGAGGAAAAAGAAAAATATGGGGCAAAAATGCTGTTTATGATTGTGATGTAATGTCAATTATTTTTGCTGTGTGACCATTTTCTTTCAGTTTGTAGAACAACACGAGTTTCTTTCTGGTTTTGAGGTTTTGCTTTGTTTAATTAATTTCATCTCGGTTGATTATGACACATAAGTGCTAACAACCTTTTACTTTTGTTGCAGGTTCATGAAGGGAGGAACCATGAGATTTGAGAACTAGTAAAAAATGCTGGGCTTGAGGTTGGTTTTAGTTTTTGATGACACCCTTATAACATTGAGAGAAAAAAGAAAAAGAAAAAAACAGATACTGACACTGTATCATCAGCACTGGTATCTGCATCCTAAACCAATCATATCCTGTGAGGTCATGTTGGGGATTTAGTGACATATTTATCGCTTCAAAATCTTAAGTGCGGATTTAAATGATAAACATTCTGTCTTCTTGCATGCTTTTATCTTAAGAACTCACCAGGGACAATGTCAGTAAACAGTTTAAGTAGCACTCATCGAATGTTTATTATTAATAGCAACTTCATGCTTGTCTTGTTTATGATATGTTACTGCTCATTGGTGTTTACATCGGATATTTCTCCATTATTTATTTTATCATTTTTGTTTTCAGATTCATGCATTGAATATTACCCACATTGGTGGTTTCAGACTCCCATCAGACCTCGGTAATTACCTCTGATATTTTTGCTGTTTTTTAGAACATTTTTAAGATTCTCTCTCATCTTTATTACTCAAATCAAAATTTTCAAATTGCTAAAATCAGAAGAAAGAAAAACAGAGCCTGTCTCCCTTGTTAGTTGCAGTAACTTAAGCAGACTCAATGTAGATACGGAGAACATAAAAAAAGAAATTAGAATTAAACATTTGATACATACGAGATAGATGTTCTGTAATAAATGGTGGGTGCCAGCCACAAATTTACTCTCCTCCCCTGGGAAAGGGCTCACCAGTGTTGCTCATGGTGATTGAGGGAGTGTGCGTTTTTTAAAATGGACTGGCCTTTAAATTGAAGGGGTTGGTTTATCCTACTGCCAGAAGAAGCAGGCGAGCTATGTTGGGGAAGCTGCATTGCTAGTATTAAAACAGAAATGCATCCATTCAAATCTGGAAATTTCCTGGTTGCAAGGAGCACCTGTCTGCATATGAAGGAAATGTAATTGTGAGCGAAGAGCCTACATGTATTTTTTCATGAAATCAAAATATTCGCTTGTCATATAGATCAAAGGTATGGAGATTTCATGACCCAATTTGATTCCTTAGTTGAACTAACATTGTTACCACTGTATAGAGTTTTTAGCAGATGCCATCTATAAATACTTACTATTGAGGCCATTCAGATGGATAAAAAGCAGCCTTACTTTTAAGACAGCTAAGGTAGACGCAAATGTAGGCTGTCGGTCATCTAGTTGGGCATCCCGTGCTAGGTTTCATTCGTTAACACCGAGAGAGAAACAGACAAGGTCCGTCCGGCAACTCCTGTTGCAATTCTCCTGTGTCTGTTCTTTTCAATAGTTTTACGTACAGCCTAGCCCGATGAGCTCGTGTGCTTGCATGTGCTCAACAATTGTAGGGTCTCACTTCACATGCTATTGATCCGTGAATAAATTCTCATGTTTCGATCTGTTGATTGATTACTTCCTGTTTTCATTCTTAAAAATACCATGGTTTTTACAAGGCTCTGCATCGTATTATGGTTTTGTAAGACGATGTATCTTGTCCTCAATAAAAAAAAAGAGAGTAAAGGACCACGCACCGTAAGGTGTTGGCTGGATAGTGAGCGAGGGAGTTTGCTTACCTAGATCCAAGTTATCATTTCACATGCGAGCTCAAGGAGAGATTGAAGGACTAATCTCTGTACGCGATAAGCTAAAACCAATTCAAGGAGTCTTGGGAACTAGTCTAGGAATACCAAGAAAAAAAAAAAAAGGAGAGTGGTTCGTAGCAAAAGAGAGACTGGAAAATGGGCTGCATGAAGGGTTCCACCAACTCTTAACATTAAACAAGTCGTGCAAGCCTCAATGGGATCAATTAAAGTATAGGTAAAAGGAACCGAAGTCAAAGGTTTACAGCAATGCTCTAAAATTCATAAAGTTTGGATTTTTGGGCTCCCATGTTTATATTAGTTGAATCCCACGAAGGATTCTAAGAATTTGAAAAGGTTGCTTTCCACCTCCCTTTCCAGCTTGCACCTTGTGTCGTCCTTTCTTTTATGCCGGCCAAAAGGGATAAAACAAAAGACACAGGAAAGCAATAATAGAAGAAATTGTTGATTCATTTATTTTGACGGTTGCATTTGGTCGTTGTTGTCAGCTATCTATTAAAAAAGCACAAAAAGGCCTAGCTTCAACATTTGGAGCATGGAGGTTAAACTGGGCAGTGACAACGATTAAATCAACATAGCAAAGCAAGATTGAACCTTCCACGACAATGATTTGATCACATTTAATGGCAGCACAGTAAGGATAAGAGAGTACTTAAATAAAATAATGCATAATTACTTGAATATAAAATTTAACCCATCTTGTACATGGACTCTTTAACATCTACGAAATTTGATATAATTAGATTGAAATATTGAAGGAACAAAAACTTATTTTAAAGAATGAAAACAAACAAACAAAATAAATTTATTTATAGAACAATCATTTCTGTATCTTCAAAACATTATACCTTATGTTTTTTATTGTCTTAAATAAGGTAAATTTATTGCTATCCATGAAAAGGAATAGCTTTTCAAGAATCTTCATTCCCGGGAGTATTTCATTTCTAAACACACAACATTTCTCACACTCTCAAGAATTTGAGACTATTTGACATACCAAATACAATATTGATTGAACTCTGAAATCCCACCTTAGATTAGATCTTTAAACTAAATTAATCACTACTAGTTTGGATTACTTTGAAGTGGTCAGCTTTTATAAAAAATAACACAATAATAATCGGGCGGCATCTTATTAAAAAGCTCAGATGCCTGAATATGACGAAGCAGAACAAGCTTTAGGCTGTGGGCTTGTAGCCAGCAGGCAGTCGCATTCATTATTTGGATCTGGCATTGATCTCACAGATTACGGAAGAGTCAAAATAGGTCAATAAATGATTACATTTATTATTATTTATCATTACAAAAAGAGAAAAATGCCCAGTCCAAAAATTTAGAGGAGGGTTTTGTGTGGTATTAATTGAGAGATCGAGTATTAGAGCTCAATCAGTGCCGACAACCTGGCATCAACAGTTCTTTCGAATTATTTTTCGGTGCCATCCATCTTTGCTTTGTTGTCCTATATTGCTAAGAACTCACATCGTGTGTCCCACGCTGCAATGCGAGGACTGCAGGGAGGCCGCTGGTCGATGATCAGGGTCGCAAAATGTTCTGCTGGACTCAAGGGTCATCTGCATAAACAAGAACTCGTACCTAAAATGACCAATTCAACTTGTCATGATGGCTGAGATTTGTCTTGCTCGATTTGTTCCTCACAGGCTTTAAAAAATTCAATACAAGGAACGAGTTTATCCTATTTGTGATCATGAAATTGCCATAAAAACATTTTTGTGTTGGTGAAAAGAATTCACTCTGAAATGGGGGGAATGTCTCTCCTCCTATGAATCATAAGGGTGTTTGGGATAATTACAAAGAATATTTTTTTATTTTTAAAATTTATTTATGATATCATATATCAAAACAATTCAAAAATATTAAAAAAATTAATTTAAAAAAAAATATATTCAAAAATTAATGAAATTATAGTTCAACCACTGCACTAAACATGCCTTTATCAACAACTTTTAGCCTTGTCTTTCATTATTGTATTAACTATAATAATTCACACATAGATTCATAGGAATGAAATAAATACTGAAATTATAACAAATGACATAGATTTGTGGATTAGCGTATTGGATTTAAATATCCATTTAAAAAACAAACTACCAACTTTAGCATATCTAATTGTTAAAATAAATTCAATTTTAAATATCTGTTATCCAAGGAAATATCAATTAATATATCTCACACTGATAATAAAATTATAGTTATAACACCCAGTTGGAATCATGAATTAACTCAGTATTTTTTTTTTTATCAAAAACAACCTTGTTATAGAGTTTTTTTTAAAATGAAATGATATTTTCCAGTAATCAAATGTTATTTAAAATAAAACATGACCCAAACAAAATTTTAGATCAACGTATGATTAGATTAACCCGCTGCAAGATGACACAGCGGCACAACAGATATGTGCTCTGCATGTGATTTTAGCTGAAACATAAAAAAAACAACCCATGACGGAAGGAGACAATCTAGATCATGGAAGAACAACCTTCACGTGTCAATTGTTTTCAGAAAAAGATCACAGATGATTGATGTGGCATTGATTGGGCAATACAAGCCAAAACTTCTGTAATGACAGGGCAGCCGTGCAGTAAGGTCACCATCGTTTTTTGCTTTTTCTGAAATTCGGAAATCGTATATTATATGCACAATCTCTGTCTGAAGGCTGCATCTAATTTAATCGCTTTCATTAGGCCCACTAATCCCAGATGCCAGAACCTAACGACGGACGTTACACCAACGTCAAGTCGTCGACAATATTCAGCAGCAGCACCACCACCACATCGCGCGGGAAGGAAACCAAACCATTCACACACGCAACACACGCTTCTCCCTCCCTCCCTCTCTCATCGTGCCGGCCTCAAACTTTTATTATTCTCTCTCTCTCTAGAAGATAAAAGAAAAAGAAAAAGGAAAAAAACAATCTCCGAAAACAAAGAAAACGGTTTCTTTCTTTCTTAAAGTCCCTTATGCTCTCTAAAAAGATGGAAACGGTTTGCCTTTGAAATTCAAATAATAATAATGGCTTCGAATTCAACAGTGAGAGTCTCAAGCAGAGGAGCAGAGAGGCAACTGCTACAAACTCAAACTAATCCTCTCCATGGATCTTCTTCTTCGAGTTCCAGAAATGGAAATTCACAACAAAATAATAATAGTAATAGTAATAGCAGCCACTCTGCTGCTCGCTCCAAGGCTCCTCCTCCTGCTGCTGCTTCGAGACGCTCTGTTACTCCTTCCCGCACTCACTCTTTCGACTTCGATAACGGTCTCTCTCTTTCTCCTTTTGTTTCGTTTCTTTGCTTAATTTTGTTATTCAGGAAGAGAAAGAAAAATAAAAAACTGCATAGAAATCGATTTTTTTTATAATTCTAGATATTTGATTAATTATATCAAGTTAGCTATTTTTCTTGTAAAAGAAAGAAGTTAAATTAGCACGAATATTTGTTTTCTCTAGAAATGTCAATGATTATAGTAATTAATTTTTTTTTCTTTTTGTGTGTTGCTAATGACAGATCATGGAAGAGTGAGAGTAGCTGTTAGGTCACGGCCAAGGAATGCAGAAGAACTCATTTTAGACGCTGATTTTAACGATTGCGTTGAATTATTTCCCGAGGTCAACTTTTTTTCCTTTCTTTTTCCTTATGTTTTACGTGCTGAAATCAGAACTCATATGTGTGTTATGTTTTATGTCTCTGATTAACTTGTTTTTATTTTATTTATTTTTGAAATCAGAACTCATATGTGTGTTATGCAGCTGAAGAGGTTGAAATTGAAGAAGAACAATTGGAGTTCTGAATCCTATAGATTCGACGAGGTTTTCACAGAAACTGCTTCTCAAAAAAGAGTTTACGAAGTCGTTGCAAAGCCTGTTGTAGAGGTAATTAACTCACATTGATTAGAGTATCTATGTTTACTGTGTATGCGCGCAAATTGGTTTTGGAAGAAATTAAAGTGATTGTATGGTTTGGATGGCATGTTGATCATAGACTGGAAATTTTTTGATATACTTTTTGCAGAGTGTATTGAGTGGGTATAATGGGACGGTTATGGCTTACGGTCAAACAGGTACTGGAAAAACATACACGGTTGGAAAACTAGGTAAAGATGATGCGTCGGAGCGTGGTATTATGGTTAGAGCTCTGGAGGACATACTTGCTAGTACAACACGTGGTTCTGATATTGTGGAGGTTTCCTATTTGCAGGTATTTAAATGTTTATCTTGCACTAGGCTCTACTGGTGTTTTATATGTGGATGTCAACTTGTTAACCCATGTTTAATGAAGAAATGAGCATATGGGGACCTAGAACATTTTCATGTCTTGTTATATCAAGACGTTGTTGTGATATTAAGACAGTAGCATGTGGAAACCTGTTCTGATTATTCAATTAAAGAGGTACTGCAATGGCGTGGTCCTTCCCTGGTTTTAAGTTCCAATCATGTCATTTGATTGTATGCAATGAGAATGACTCTTTTAATTGATATTTATAGCTAAAACCAGTGCTTATTCCGGATCTTACTTTTGTTGTCAAGCTATAGTTGTGTGAAGATATTCATGCTAGTTTTAAAATGGATGTTTTCTGTTTGATTCTCACTCTATGTTGCTGCTCCAGTTGTATATGGAGTCTATACAAGACTTGCTTGCACCAGAAAAGATTAATATCCCTATTAATGAGGACGCAAGGACTGGGGAAATATCATTGCCTGGTGCTTCAGTAGTCAAGGTTCAAGATCTTGATCATTTTTCAGAACTACTGCAAATTGGTGAGGCAAACCGTCATGCAGCTAATACAAAGCAGAATACCGAATCTTCCCGAAGTCATGCAATTCTAATGGTGAGTGTTTTTCCTGGTTTTTAGATTATCACAGTCAATATAAATTCAAGTTTGTGTTCATGGTGTTTCTTGACTAGTGATGAAAACCTGAATTTTAAGCATCTGAGCCTTTTTGGTCTTGCAGGTTTATGTACGAAGATCCATAAATCAAAAGGCAGAAGATGAAACCGCTTCACAAGAGAAGGATGTGAAAAGTAATTTATCTGGTGGCAATGGGATACCTAGAGTAAGGAAAAGCAAGTTGCTGATTGTGGATCTTGCTGGATCTGAAAGATTAGACAAATCTGGTATGTTGGCGATACTATCCCAGTTAAAGCTATCAATGTGTACATCTGTTTTGTTTGGCAGGGCCCCGTTAGAATTTTTGTCAAGCATGCATTTTAGGTTGTGACATGCTTCGTCATGTATTTATCATTGAGAAACTCCTATCAAATTTAGTGTTTTTTCTTTGTGGTGTAGGTAGTGAAGGCCACTTGCTTGAAGAGGCTAAGTTTATCAATCTATCTCTTACTTCCCTTGGCAAATGCATAAATGCATTGGCTGAAAACAGTCCACATATACCAACAAGGGATTCTAAGCTAACCAGATTGTTGCGTGATTCATTTGGAGGTTGGTCACAACAGCTTTTATTTTCTGCTCTTTTTTTTCCTCAATCCCTCTCTTCTTCTAACAAATTAAATTTCATGAAATTACAGTGTAAGTTTGTTTCTAGTTTCCCATTTTTTTACACATCAACATACAGTGTTATGATGTTTTTCCGAGGTCATGTAGTGGTAGAAAGAGGTTGAGCATTACCTTAATATATTATTTGATCTCCCAAGGAGAACAGAGAACTTATTTTTGAAATATATTTAGTATTCTCCTATGTTCTGTAACATACCTGTTCTGTTATTTTTTGGAAGTTGTATTGATGCCCAGGTAAACCTACCACAATCTGCTAGCATGTTGTTTTTGGATAAATTTCTCATGGAATTTCTTCATTACTTTCTATTAAACAGGCTCTGCAAGGACTTCACTGATAATAACAATTGGGCCATCTGGACAACATCATGCAGAGACTACTAGCACAATCATGTTTGGGCAACGGGTGAGTCCTATAGAGAATTAAATTGGATATTCAAAAATTCTATTGTGATTGTCATCTTATTCCTTTTCAGGCAATGAAAATAGTGAACATGGTGAAGCTTAAAGAAGAATTTGACTATGAAAGTCTATGTCGGAAGCTCGAGACTCAAGTAGACCATCTTACAGCAGAACTAGAAAGGGGAAAAAAATTGAGAGAGTGTGAAAAACTTGATTTGGAGAAACAGCTTAAACAATGTCAAGTCTCTTTTTCTGAATCAGAAAAGAATCTAGTCACAAGGTCTGAGGTAGTTGTCTCTCCTGTGTTTGTGTATCATTTTTGTTTTGAACTAATGCCTAGGGCGGGTTCAGTTTCTCTCGGTTTGATCAACCAGCTTGTTTTTCATTTATATATGTAGTGATTACTGCTGCATCCAAGTGTTGATTTTAATGTATCTTATAATTTCCTAGCTAATATCTTCTATTGGCTTCCAGTTCCTACAGAAGGAAAATACTCGTCTAGAGGTGCAGATGCAAGACATCTTAAGTGAATTGGAGTCTCAAAAAGGTTGTAATGATTTAATGCGTGACAAGGTTTCTCAGCTAGAGATTAGCTTAAACAATAGTCAGGTATTTTCCTCTTCTGCAGTCAAGTTACTGTCCTCGGCCGTATCTTTTTCTTTTTGGTAATGAGTGTTATGTGTAAAGATATGTCTATTCAACCGATGCTTTAATTTTATACTTTTGTTATCCAACAAAAGTCAAACTTGTGATACCGTCCTTGTGCATCTACCATTCAATGATGACTCAACTTGTAATAAACTGTAAACAACCTGATTTGTTCTTTCTATGATGACTCTGAATGCTGGGCTGATGACAGCTTTAGTTCACGTTTTTTTCCATGAACTCAAGTTAATTGTAGGAAAGTTTTGTTTTAAGTAAATAACATTATACATGTATAAGATCGGTAAATATCAAATTGGAATAGTTATCACGTAAAAGTTTGGTTCTAGACTAGACTACCTATTTTATTTTGAATCAGTCCAGTTACACCGTACCAGTTTATTTCTTTTTGAAATCTTTTAAACTACTTGAACATGAGAACCTATGCTGTTCTTTTGATTGTTAGTAGCAGCACCAGCTTGAAAATTCAACATATCAGAAAATGCTTGCTGACACTACCCAGATGTATGAGAAGAAAATATCAGAGTTAATTAAGCAGTTAGAAAATGAGTGTGCTCGTTGTGAAAGAGCTGAAGAACGATTAAATTTGACGAAGAATCTTCTCGGTGATTACCAAAAATCAATTAAGGTCAGTTATTTATAGTTATGTATTCAATGGAGTGGATTTCAATTTTTGATGCTGCATCTTCATAGCTTTCATATTAACAGTGTTCTGCAATTGGACAAATAAGTTTAGGGGATTGCACGCGGTTTTAATTCATGACATCGAAGATAATCTTCATGTATTTTCTTTTATTTTCTCATCTTCTTTCAATATAAATGCATACTCATTTTAAACTTTAAGAAGCAATTCATCTTACCTCAATGTTTATCAGAATGTGCCCATAACCTAATGCTGTCTTTTGTTGCATGCAGCAACATGAATCAGAAGATTCTAAATATCAGAAGGTACTTGCAGACACCACTCAGATGTATGAGAAGAAAATAGCAGAATTAAATAAGCTACTAGATGATGAGCGTAGTCATTTTGCAAGTGCTGAGGAACAGTTAGATTTGATGAAGAAGCTCCTCAGTGATTCTCAAAAATCAATTGAGGTTAGGAATTTATGTCTTAGTTCTGCATTTTTCTGCTCCATCTCCATGTTTTGGTTTTAATCATCTATGTTATCTTACTGAAGACACAAAGGAAAGTCCCCAATAAGATAAAGTGGATTATTATGTCAAACATCGATGAAGTTAAATTCAATTCACTTCCTTCAATTTTAGTCCTCCAGCTATGACAAAGTTCTATCATTACAAGGAAAACCTAATACTGTTTTCTTTTTCTTATAGCAACATGAGGTGGAAAATTCTGTATATCAGAAAGCACTTGCAGACACCACCCAACTGTATGAGAAGAAAATAGCAGAGCTGATTAAGCAATTAGAGGATGAGCATGCCCGTTTGGAAGCAGCAGAAGAACAACTGGATCTGGCAAACAAGCTTCTAAGTGATCAACAACACTTGATGCAGGTTAACTTTGTCTCTGTTTTTAGTAGGATAAATGAAATTTTGACTTTTCAAGTTGGCTTAATTCTCATGTTTTTTCCAGAGGTGCCCTGCGAGGCAGTTCTTCCAATTTCAAAGATTAAAGCTTAGATGTCTTTGTATAAGCAAAATGCCCACAATCATTGCTGTTTGAGTTTTCTTGTTGGGGCTTGGGCACTCCTCCTTAGTGCTGCAAGCTTCCCTTGTTTTTCATTCATTTTTTTTTGCGTTTCTCCGGGAATTGTGTATGCTAAACACCTTTCTACACCATCTTGGTCCTAATTTTCAGTTTCTTTTCTTTCTTTATTTTTATAATATACAGGACTTGAAAGAGATTGATGAACTAAAGATGAAGTTGCAAAGAATATGTCAGGAACATGAAAGCGCTCAAACTGAACTTCAATCCTTGAAGTTGGAACACAAAAATCTTTCACGAGAGAAGGTGTGACTTAGGATGGCTTGACTAAACTTTATTTTATTTTATTTTCAAATAAATATGATTTGTTTAAATTGTGAGAACCCCCATTATGTGTTGTGATTTGATAAAATATTTTCACTAAATATGTGAGTGAAGGCAATACTAAGTGAAGAACTTCATGACATGAAGCAAGCACTTGCAGCTGAAGAGAAACAGAGGAAAAGTATTGAGCATGAGCTGGGTAAACTAAAGAGAAGTGCACCTGAAAGTGACAAAGATTTTGAGGTTGATTATATTATGCATTCTTTTATTACCTCCTATTTTTATTTTCATTTCATCTTATATTATAATCCTGTCAGGATAAGAAACCATTCGGGAAGGAAAATATTGGTAACGGATCTTCAACCTTTGGGAACCTGATGGGTTTACACAAGTCAAACTCTTCAAAGGCTGCACTGTCTAGTCAAAGGGCAACCATTGCAAAGATTTGCGAAGAAGGTAAAATTTATGCCATACCAAGCCATTGGTCTATCTATTTATTTCTCTTGAGATCTAACATCTTGAGCTATCCTAACAAGTTCTCTTTTCAAAAATTTCAGTTGGGCTTAAAAAGATACTGCAATTATTAACATCTGAAGACTCTGATGTCCAAATCCATGCAGTGAAAGTGATTGCCAATCTGGCTGCCGAAGGTACTCCTCATTTTGCTTATTAGTGACTATGTGAATTTGTAGAAGCGTACTTTGAAAGATATTAAGCTTTTATGTGTTTCCAGATATTAATCAAGAAAAGATTGTGGAGGAAGGGGGCTTAGATGCGCTGCTAATGCTGTTAAAATCATCTCAAAACACAACTGTGCTCAGAGTGGCTTCCGGGGCCATTGCCAATTTGGCTATGAATGGTAACCTTAGATCCTTGTATTGATAATCAAAGCTTCAAATTTGTTATTTTACTGGTTATAAGATGCATTTTTAACAGATGAAATTGTCATTCCATAGTGACGACATCAAGGTAGCTAGTAATTTTAGTACTTTAAATCTTCATGCAGAACTGAATCAAGGGTTAATAATGAGCAAAGGTGGTGGACAGTTACTGGCTAAAACAGCATTCAAAACAGATGATCCACAAACTCTTAGAATGGTAGCTGGTGCACTAGCAAACTTATGTGGAAATGGTAAGCTGAAGGTGGTTTTGTAATGACCATGTCCCCTTTCCTTACACTAAAGTATTCTGGTGCATGTTACGCATGACATTGAATACCAAATTCGTTTTCATCTTATCACAAATTGAATGTCTGATTTTTCCCCAAGTGTTTCATTAGAACCAGATATCATGGATCAAATGGAAGAGATTCTTGTAAACTGATGCAAAAATTTCTGCTGCATAATAGAGAGTTTACACATGATACTGAAAGAAGATGGAGGCATCAACGCGCTTCTAGGAATGGCTAGATCCGGGAATAACGATGTCATTGCACAAGTTGCAAGGGGGATGGCTAATTTTGCAAAATGTGAATCCCGCGGAATTATTCAAGGTTTGTGGCCTGTGGTCTACGTGATTGTCAATCAGTCATCTTTACTTGTATCGATTATGACAAACTATAGTTGCTGCAGGACATAGAAAAGGCCGTTCACTATTAATAGAAGACGGTGTCCTTGAATGGTTGGTTTCCTACTCTAACACGGCTTCAGCTTCAACACGACGCCATGTTGAGCTCGCTCTTTGTCATTTGGCACAGAATGGTAAACTGCTCTTTGAATCAAGCATTTTTATTGAAAAACTTTGAGTTTTAAAACTACTAGTGAAAATCTGGAACTAAGTGCCTGATTGTTTTCGGGAAAGAAAGGGAAATTCTCAACATGGGCAGTGTCTCTGGCTCAGGTCTTAGTGCTGGAAAGAGGAGGATAGGTTTTATTCTATATAGATCAACCAAAATTAAGAACTTCATGACTTGCAAACGCATCTAGGGAATGCCATTTTGATAGCTACATCTCTACTACGCAGTTAAATATCTATTTTTTATCTTCCAGATTTCTTATGACTAATAATCTGATCTGCTGCTTGTTGCAGACAACAATGACAGGGAATTCATTTCTTGTGGAGGGCTAAGAGAACTAGTCCGAATATCAGTCGAATCCAACAGAGAAGATATCCGCACCCTGGCAAAGAAGACACTAAAAATGAACCCGACTTTTCAAGCTGAGGTGAATCCATAATGGCTGTGAGCTGCACAGAGCCAGCAACCTGAGTTTTGATCATAACAATACTTTTTAATCGAACTATCATCAAGCAAAACAGCTTCCTTTATTTATTAAGCGTATGAAAACTTGTACAAAAAAAAAAAAAACACCCTTCCGGATCATATAATTTAACCCAGGAAATTTTTTGTCAGAAGCCTTCCACGCGATGTTATTTTCTAGGAAGAGTAATAATACAATTGCGTTGGTCACCGCCCGTAAATAGTTTTGTACTTGGTGGTAGGGTAAATAAATCGTGTTAGATTAAGATGGCATTTTCAGAACAGAAATGCCATGATCGTGGATTATTAGGTTGAACACGACCACCAGGCCAGCTAAAACAAGAATATAGAGAGAATTAATAGGCCCGATGGGCTTACACTCGGTTTTTTTTATCAAGTGGCCCAATGGGCTTAAACTCAGTTTTTTTTATCAAGAGGCCCAATGGTCCTCGTGTCGGTTTTTATCAATAGGTCAAATGGGCTCAGTTGAGTTCTTCCTGGCAATAGGCCCAATGGGCCTCGGAGCTCTTTCCAGAAAGAAGAAAAATGGGCCTGTGAAAGCTCTTTACGCAAATAGGTCCAATAGGCCTCGTCATTTTCCAGTAGGTGGCCTTACGGGCGTGAAGGCCATCTAATGAGACGCAACTTTCTTCAGGTTCAAGTAAAAGTCCCTAGTCCTCTATACTCTACTGTCACATGTCAAAAGTCACAGCCCCGTTGCATCAATAGCTGAGAATCACAACATTTGAGCCAGCACGAACCAGCCAGTGTCCTCCATCGGTAATCAAGTGGATTAATCCAGTATGATATATAAGTTGATGGGAGAAGAAATGGATTGAAGACATTAGCTATTCAATAACTAGATTTAGTTCTTCGAGGGGGAGAAGAAATGGATTGAAGATTAACATGAACGATTTACAAAAGCAAAAAGAATTCTCTCGAACCCAAAGAAATACACAAGACATTACAATAAAAAAATCAATGGCAAGACCCTAGCATCTACAATATACCGTCAAAAATTCACCACAAGGTGACACATACGTGGAAGATGATGATATCCACGGAACTGGCTTCTGCATCCATCCGGCCGTATGCACCAACTTACAAAGCAAATTATCTGTTGTATACATTTATGCTGGCACAATCAGAACGAACCGCTTGCATTTTCACACAACAAAATAATAAGAATCCTCTTCCCACCAATGAAAGAGTTAACGGGATAAAATGTAGGAGACTCGATCCTGCGCATCTGGTGGGATTTCCCTTCCTAGGACGTTGACCTTCAGAAGATTGGCATACCTGCAAAATTAAAGTAATTTTTTTATTTGATTTGATATTAAATGAGTTCTGACCAGTGACAGCAAAATAAAAGGGTTGCAGCAACTCACTCTGCGGGTGTAAACAAGTTCTCATGCTCGGTGATGAAAGCAAGCAAGGCCTGGAAATTCAGGATATAACGATGATATTAGCATGGCAGCACAGAGAATTATTCACAAAAGTAAACCATGGTTTCAGTGACTTGCCTCAAATGGCATGTTTAGTAGTTCATAATATGTTCGGACATGATCTAATCTCTGCTGCACAGCTTCGCTATCAATCGATGGGATAGCTGCAAGGGCCTGTAAAATGGCAATAAAAATTATTAAGCCACCTCTTGTCGTATAATCCAACAGATTCAATACCATTTGTTTTTGCATTTGGAAATGAGTTTAGATGAGTTTTAAAAGTGTGTTTGGCTTTAAAAAACATCAAATTTATGCTTGTTTTAGTGCTTTCCGGTGATTTTGATATTCTAATGATAAAAATAAAAAATTGAGAAAACACATTTTCAAGCAAAGAGCAAGCACCCAACACCACAATATCAAACACACATGAAAGCTGCATTTCAACTATTAGCGGTCAACTCTTGGCAGAGATCAAGTCCTAATGGATGGAAGGATGACAGATCCCAGAAAGGCAAACAGTGCTGGAAAAAAATTATGCAATTATTATGTATTAAAGTTTACCTGTTCCAATGCAATTGAATTCCGGCATATTTGCTGAACTCCAAAAAGATTAATGGACTTCATGTCAGCCAAAGCCTAACAAGACATCACATTTTCCATTAGTAGTGTGAAAAATGGAAGATACAGGTATTGGAGATTCTAAATGACTAAAAAGAAACAAAATGTAAAAGAACATCAAAGTCTAGCCAAATTCTCAATAGCAGTAGAGATTCAAACCTTGATAGATGCATTTGCTGCAATGCTACAAATTCCACCAAATATGTAATTCTGCTTTACTGCTGCAACAAAAGGTGCCATTTCCTCGTCTCTACGTGTTATCTAAGGCACAGGAAAAAGATGTAAAATTTGATTCTAAGAGCATACAAGAAAAGTGAAGAAATGATGTAAAATATGATTTCAAGAATATATAAAGAAACAGAGCAAGAAGAATGGTTAAATTCTCCAAAATATGCTCCAGGTTCCAATATTTCATCTACAAAAAATTGTTCATGCAAGCTGTAGGAGAAGCTTGAAGAGGACATCTACTATTTACATGACTATGAAACCTATACGCGGTTGAAACAATCTGTACACAGACACTGACCTGTGCAGTGAGAGCAATAACAAAGTCGTCTGGCTCTTCTGCATCTTGGTCCTCTAAGTACTCCCTGTTTGTCATTTCCTGTTTGAAGGTATTTCCTCAGAAGTGTTAATTTGAAAGATTTCACATCCAATTTAGGCATAAAATTCTTCGAATACAAGTGCTTCTCATACCTGCATATGGAATATTGTTTCCAACTTCATCTCTACATGCAAAACCTTTAGGCAGTCAATTGCCAATTTTCTATAATCATCAGCAAATGCTGCCAGAGTCTTGGCTTTATCTGCTACTTGATTTGATGATCGTGATGTTATTTGCCCAAGCCTGTAATTTAGGAAAACAAATCTTGTACAGCTAACGCCCAGAATTTGCTAACAAATGAAGTTTCCAAAATACAACAATTTTCTATGACATATCAGATTTGCGTAAACAGCTGGTCCCAAACTAGTTAGATGAAGTGAACTAGTCCCCTCTAAAGTTGTACTTCATCAGTGACAACAATAAACTAAAGCATTAAATTAAATACTACGATAGCAGGTGGCACAACCCAAATATATGGAGAAATTATCCCGAAGGTAAAAGGTAAACAACAATGTTTGACAAATGTATCTTGAACAGGCAAATCAATGGTAAGCTCCTCTCTTCACAATTATCCAGTAAATAGGAAAGATCATGAACCAGCTTTGAAAAGGTTTCCCCAAACAGTCATGTGCTTTCAATAGGGGTTTGTCAGAGGCTTGCTAGATGGGAGGTTGATGCAGCCTAAGCCCACGGAGAGCAAACATGAGGACACTGTCAATCGAGGAGTATCCTGTGGGATTTTAGCTATCATTTATTTTTGAGGCCCAGGATATGCCACAACAAGGTTGGTGCCAATCGATTGTAAGTTCACAACCAATAGAACACCCTTATTTTTGTGTCTACTCCAAATAGGTATCCATGCCTTCATGACCAAAGTTCCACAAAAGGTTCACCCTTTAGTAATAAAGAACTTACATATAGCCACCAAGTATATCATAGTAGCTCAGGTAATGAGTTGCAGGAAAGGAAAGCATCATATTGTCATCAAGCCAGGAACTTAAAAGCATTCATACAAGATCAAAGGGCTAGTTATGGAGAATAGAATGTCCATTTTTATCAAATCCAGCATGACTTCCCAAGTTCCTCGTGTGTTTATTTATATGACATGCAAAAAGAATAATAAAGCACAAATTGATTGCTCTAACAAGATGAACTTGCCTTTCAATTGAGTCTGCAACATACTCGAGTGAATCACTAAGGGAAGCAAGCAAAATAAGTTTGTTATCATCACGAATTAGATTTTCCTGTAAATGACACAAAGGGGGGAAACAAACTCAATTTGCAAATGTGATACAAATTTAGAGAAAATCTAATTCCAGGAAAGACTCAACAAACATTTTTCATTTAGAATGTCAACTCTATTAGTCAGAAACGAAGAAGGAACTACTGACCCCAAAACCAAAACAAAATTAACGAAAAAAGCCAATTAAAAAATCCCAAAAAAAGTCAGGTTCAGTTTGGTTTTAGAAGTTTAAAATTGACCAAACCAAACAGAATTGAACTGGTTCAACCAAAACCTAAACCAACTATAAAAAGCCAAACAGTTATAAAAGAAAAATTCTTCTCAAACCCTAAAGTAGTATATGCAGTTGCATGCCCCTTCTCCCCCCACCACTTTTCCCCCTCCTCTCTCGATCTCACTTTACCCATAGCCCACCTTCTTCTCTCTCCTCTCTCATCTTCTCCATTCTCTAGAATACTGAAGGTGTATTTCTTTCTCTGTTTGTTAATCTTTTTTTGTTCTATGATTTATGCATTCAAAGGCCTAACTTCATTTTCTTGAGCCTTTCTCTTATCTTACTTTTGATTATAGTCATATGATGTTTCTTTTTTTGTTGGACAATTTTCTCTTACTGAAATTTTCTTTTTGATTCTTCTAGATAACCTCCCTAATCTGCTACTGTTGTTTTTTTCTAGCATTGATCTTGAGGTATGCAAGTGTTTTTTGGTGGCTTTCTGGATCCTTTTGCTGCTATTGATATTGTTGTCGAATTTTTTGCTTGATTTTCTTTCGTTCTCATGTGTAAAAATACTTAATGAATATTGGTGCTGTTAGCAGGGCTGCATGGATCTTGCTTCTTTTTCTCATAATTTTCTGCTGGCCAACATTTTTTTTCATAAAAAACAAAAAAAAAAAACCAAAATAAATTTTCCAGAAAACAGAATAAAAGCAGAAACACTTCATTTGTTTATTTTTAAATTGAAGACACAAAATTAAAAAGAAGCAAATTAAAAAAGACTAAAAATAACCCAAGCCCATTGAAAAATCTTCTCCCAATTTAGCACAAAATGATTATAAACAAGCCCATAAAATGGTTTAGAAAAGCTTTGGCCCATTAAAAAAGTCCAAGACAAGCATAATCATAAGGTTTATCGGTTACCTGAATATTAAAGAAAAAAACCCAACTGAACCAAATCAAACCATTTGGTTTGAACCAGTTTTCAGTTTGGGTCATAATTTACAGAATTTAAAGAAATGGTTCGATTGGGTTTTTTTGTTGCAAACCAAACCAAAACCGGTTTTGAAAACCCCTAAATCTTAACTGTCCCTGCCCCTAAAAAGTGCATCAATATTTGTAGTCAAAAGTGCATCCGGCTTATATAATTACACATACCTGCTTGATAGGTCGCAGATTGAGTAATATTTCACTCAACTCCAATTCAATCTCTATAGATTCAGCACTGGAGGCATTGTTTACCATGCTTGATTGACCAAGTGAATTCGGTAAATATGCACTTGCTGGGTCAAATCGCATCAGTTTCTCAATATCATGCCTTCCAATCAGCATGTAACTCTGCTTCTCAAGAACTGCCTGAAACATTACAATCAAAAATAGCTAACAGATGCTATATGGTGACTGCACAAGACAAGCATCGACTTTTACCATGCATCCTCAAAAATCATCAATTTTCAATGGAATTCAGCAACAGTATTAACAAAGCAAGAACTAATACTTAAAGCATCATAAGATTAGGCATTATTATAATAGATTGAGATGAAGCAAACAGCACTAATGATGCTTCTAATGAATAGGAAAAGATATGATTATAATAGATAGGTCATGCCTCCATATATGATGTCCGACATCTTTCATATGTTCGCTCGAGGAAAGTTTGCACGAACTTTACAAGGTCACCAGCAAATTTGGGCATTGCTTGAGCCCAACCAAGCACCTGGAGTAAAGGATAAATGTTCATTAGACATCCCAAAATCCAATACATCTCAGACTAAAAAGTGACTGATAGAAAATGTTAAAAAGCCTTCCACATCAGATAAAGGTGTTGCTTTCAAGATCTTTCCAAACACAACGAAAATTGCACTTATTCAAGGATGGGAAAATGGAAGGATAAAACATGCTTGCCTCTTTTGCCAAGAAATCGATTGCCAAAAGTCCCTGCAAGACTGGTCGACCTTTCTCAGTTGATGGTGTATAAGGAGCAACAGTATGGGCCCTCGGACGAAATGCAGCTGGACCTGTGATAGCACTTCCAGAATGAGATTTTAAACAGCAGAAACAATAAAAAAAAAGAAGCTTAACTACAGATCAGATGAGTTTCGACAATCTCTTATTGAGCATCCACATGCTGAGAAGATTCCAAAAACAACAATTTTCTTCCCTGCAAAATTATAATTTGTCATAGTATCTGGATGCTTATGTAGTTTATTTGTATTCCAAGTCAAATGTCACTGTTTTTTTTAAAAACGTTAGTGAAAAATAGAGTTAATTTAATTGTCCATGTGATTTTGGCAATCTACCTATTGGCTCATGATCAACTGATACTGTTGTATCTTCACAAAATTACGTCTATTGATACTGTTTATGCTTGAACATGCAAAGCTAATCAAGGAAATACTAATAAGTGTGTGATGGACTAAATCAATTGATGAAAAGGTATATAAAGCATCATTAAAAAGCAATTTAGTTTCAACATAATGAAACTAAATCTTGGACCATATAGAACTTGCTTGATATAGCCTGCTGTACACCCTTCCGGTAATCCACAAACATTGTTGGTAAAAAATGATCTTTTACAAAGTTTTCCACAAAAGCTAGCAAGCCATCATTCCTGCAGTTTTTGAAGCAAAGAGTACAAAAAACACATCAGCATCCTGAATGAATCTCTCAGGAAAAAAAAACAAGAAATAAGATGCACATAAACTAAATGTGCAGCGATCCAGGCCATCAAACTCTTGATTGAGCTAAATATACTATGATTGAGCTCTAAGGAACTAGGAGTGCAAGCATTATGAAAAGTTCCATCTCTTCATAGTTCAAACTAAACTCCACAGATGCCCACTCATTGTGATAAACCCAATGCAGATATATAAAAATCTAACTACTATGACAATGATGTAATGGGACCATACTCTGCCCCTCAGCAGAAATGGTATCAAACATAGTGATTGTGTTCTGTAGTTGATTATGGAATGAGAATTTAAACAAACTATACAATGACTATAATTTTGGTCAGAAGGTAGTCAAGCATCCCCCCTCCCCAACTTTTTGGCACATCAGAGCTTTTTCTATGCTGGTTTTTGGAATCAAATGAAGGTCGAAGGACCATTTCATTATTAAGGGGCAGATTGGTGCCTAAACACGGTGCTATTCCTGAACCTGACAGCAGACTAGCAGGCCAGGCCCATATTCAGACCAGACTCTTGTTCATTTTAGTTGCCCCCACACACGCAGACCTCAAGATCTCAAGTATGTAGAGATTGTTGTTGGACTGGGAAGGGAGTCTTGGATCTAGTGCAACATTCAAATTCAGGCAAGCAAAGAATGAGAAAGGACGTTGACTCAGAAAAAATCAAAAGAAAATTTACAGGATCAATATCTACACTCAAATGTGCATCATGTAGACCATACAAAGGGACCTTTGATTGCATATGCCAACAAGAAGCAGTGTGCTTTTCAAGCTTACCCAAACTGGGAATAATTTTTTGGCAGCATTGAAGCAAGCTTATCTGTAAACTGCAAAGAAAATCACTTTAGACAAGCCCAACAAGAGAAACCGGTAATACATTTCAAGTTTGACACAATGGATCCATGTCAATCCCAAACCTGAAGAACAGGACGGTATACAGATGCTGCTAGATATATGCCTAGCTCAGGCAGGACAGCAGCAGACCCATAGCCTTCTTGGAGCACATTTGGACCCTTCCTGCTCCATCCTTGACGAATGAGATCAACACCTGAATAATTGATAACAAAAGGAACAATGAAAATAAAGGATTAATCAAGAGGAAACCATTACATGTGAAAAATAAATCTGACACCAAAGAAAATAATTTGAAAAAGGTAGCATAGATGAAAACTGTGGTGTAACTGGAATGCGACTATC
Organism: Populus euphratica; assembly: GCF_000495115.2. Classification (NCBI taxonomy): domain Eukaryota; kingdom Viridiplantae; phylum Streptophyta; class Magnoliopsida; order Malpighiales; family Salicaceae; genus Populus; species Populus euphratica. Next base: position 591,973 of record NW_011499942.1, read on the forward strand.
ACATCATCGGGGCACAAAACATGAGGTTGCCAGTGATTGTTTCTCCCTTCTAAATCAAAGTGAGAAGAATCCCTATTACAAGATTGTCATCCCTATCATGGTTTCTGTAGATTCTAATAAATTTTCAAGGGGCCTAAACCATTCAAGAACCTAACAGTGCATAAATAGCATCTTTACAAAAGAATGAATACCAGCCACCTTGGTTAGGAATGGATATTGTAGCATCCGTGAAGCGAAAAGCAAAGGTGAGCCCATCTTCTGATCCATCCCTGTAACACATTAGAATTAGCAGGGCATTACTATACCATCTTGCTGATTCCTCAAAACTGTTCACTTTTTTGAAAAAGGAAGTCTATTTTATTCAAAGAGAGTGAAACATGATATCATGATACAGCTACAAAATTAAAACAAAGAGCTTTGCAGACTGGTTGAAAGTGACCTAAAACCCATTTAAAGACCCAAAAGAAAATATACCATAAAGAGGCCAGCAAAACTGTTAGAAATTAATGTTACCCACTTTTTTCCCTTTGAAGGAGCCTTGCTTGCCAGTCTAGCAGTTTGTACAGAAGCATCTGCAGATGCAGCTTCAGGAGTGGCTCTCAGAATTTCACATATGAGTTGTTGACATTCACTCTTTAGCAGATTATACAATGAAACATTACGTGAAAATGAGGAGAAGTTTTCCACCAAAAAATAGACATTCAAAAGCACTAACTTCGTTTATCAAGTGACAAAAGCCAGCCAGCTACCTGTAAAACTGTCAAGGAAAAACCAATACTGTAACCTCCAATAACTTGAGATGCTTCAGAATCCAGGTTCCAATTTAAATCTGTTGTCAACGACCCTGGCACGTTCAAGTCAACATTCTGTGAAGTTTTGAACTCCAGAAGCTCTCCAACAACAACATGATTCTCTAGGTCAACAAAGGTGTAATGGTAAGTGTATTTTTCCAAACCATATTTCAACAGATGTCAAGTCAGTATCCTACCAAATATTCGAATAACAGTGTCCAAAATTGAATCAAGAAGCTCTTTTGCAGCAGCCTGTGCTTTCCCTGTGGGAGCCATCGCTGGCGAGACTGGGCTTACAGCCAATAGTGTTCCATTCTGACGTTTCTGTTTTGGCAACTTGTAGCTTTCTAGTTGTCCTTTCACAAAATGAAGACCTCTGGTTTGGGCAGATTGATTGATGCTAGACCTTGAAGAGTTGGCAAGTTCTGAATGAGATTTTATCTTGGAAGTGATGATGTCATGAATTGTAGGTCGCAACCTTTGGCTGTTGGGGGGGAAAAAGCAAAGAATGTTACACTAACTCTCCAAGCATATCAAAACAATATGAAGTACAAGACCAACTAATTCTATATGAGCATGAATAGAGCTGCATGGATGGATTAAATGTTCAATCTGACAATCCATCTTTTAGTTTTGTACAAGAAAACCAAACAAGTGATGGAACTTCCCTCGAGAAATCTCATCCTAATACAGATCCAGTCACTAGAGGGGAAAGGTAAATAGCATAAAAAATTCATGTCATACATATAGCTGATCATTACTATAGTTGCAGATGTGAAGCCCACAAAAAATGGATTTTTTTCCCTCAGTCAAAACATAAAAGGAAGTGCAGCAGCCAGATAACCAACCATATTATTGCACCAGCAGCAGCAACTTTGCCCAGCATGCAGAGACACTCAACCATGGTCCACAAATACTTCACATGAAGTGGAGCATCACTCTTTTTAATGGTTTCCTACATGAAAATGTAAAATCAAGTCTTTCAGCCCAGAGAAAATGAAAAAAACCACAACATATTCAACATAAGTGTGTTTACTTTAGTGTACTGTTCATACAATAAATTCATCGGGAGTAGAATTTGAAAGCCAACTTGGTATTTGACAAGAACCAACTTTAATGTCCTTCATGTTCCCATCACCTCCATTTGTTCTCATTGATGCAGTGTGCCCATCTGAGGTTGCCTCATCAGTTATATCAAGATCCTCATCATGACCATCAAATGATGAACTGAGGAGGGTAGAGAGGCATAAATGCTCAGAAAATAATAACAATAATAGCCAATCACAGTCAACACTTCAAAGAAAAACATTTCTTATGCATGCTCATGCATGATGAATCTTGAAAATCTTCAGTTTGCACTTTTATTAAAAATATGAAACCCAATTTGCAAATATCTGCCAAAGTGATTGTTTGGAACTAACTAAAATGAACTCGAAACTTTTGGCTAAAGGATAGCGACTTTGTAACTGACAATTAACAAGCAGAAAACAAAGTGGTCATGATAAAGTCAAGAATTACTCCATCTAAAAATAACCACTCGGAAGGCAAACGGGGTCAAAACTATCAACTTGACCATGCGAGGGAACATACAAATGATCAGGAAAGCATACAATGGTTCAAGAGGAGATACAAACACAAAAAATCTATTTCAGGACTTCGGAATCAATTTCACTCATAAGCAAGAAAATAAGGAACGTTAAGAGTAAGGTAGAACTAACAAGCAGGATAAGAACAAAGTAAAAGGAAAGTAGAAGAACTGAATAACAAAGAAAACTATTCTTACCCTCCATCAATAGAGCTTGGCTTGTATGATCCATCAGCAAAGCTATGATTGTCACCTTTCATCAACCTTGTTCTTCGAGATAGAGATTGTGAATTGCTCATAGTAAAGACAGCTATGGTAGTCGGCAATTCATCATCTCTTTCATACATGCTTGAGGCAACTGAGCTGCAGAAAACAATCAAACTAATGACAGAAATTCTATAACAGAAATAAATGTATTGAAGCATAGCATTGACATTCAAAAGATCAACGGTGAGAGAAGCTTGCTTAAAAATGCCATCACTTTTATTTTATACTACAACAGAACAGTTCACAGGACAAAACACATGAGGCAACTGAGCAGCAGAAAATAATCAAACTAGTGACAAATAAATTCTATAAGAGAAATAAATGTATTGAAGCATAGCTTGAATTAACATTCAAAAGATGAACAGTGAGAGAAGCTTTCTTAAGAAATCCATCACTCTTCTTTAACAATACAACAGAGCAGTTCACAGGACAAAACACATGATGTGCGACGTATTAGTGAGAATGAGCATCAGTATCTTCACCCTCCACACCCAATAAAGGAAAGAGTATAAAACAGCAAAAAAAAGGGGAACAGGAATAATATTCCCTAAGCAAAAATACAATAAAAAAATTTACTTAGAAAAAGAAGGGGAAACGAGAAAGGAAGAGAGATGAATAAGTACCTGTATTCTCCCTTGTTGTAAAGATGTGCATGCAAATCCTCCAAAATTTTATAGAAGACAACTCCTCGCAGCTTTGTCAGCTCAGATCGCACATCTTGAAGAGCACCAACCTGAGACACAATAATTATAGTAAATTCAAAATTTCCCAAATATTCCAATTACAGGGCAAGTTAGGTCAATTCAACAAAAACAAACGAGGAAAGAAGTCGAAATCATGTCAAAACCCCCATGTCCAACAATTTTTTTATTAAACACTGTTCTTCTTATGCTTACCAAATCCTAGCTTTGAATATGTTCGAGTTGTAAATGATTATTTGAGGTGTAGAACATAAGGAGTGTAGAACCAGTAAATAATTACCAACAACCTATGATGTCATAGGTTACCATCATGGAATCTAGGAATTGGAAGCAAGATGAGATAAAACCGAGCTTTAACCTTAACAAAACAAACAACAAAGGACATGGACCATTCCCATGAACTAATTTCAGGAAGTTTGACAACCTACCATTTGAAGACCTTCTCGCTCAAGCATCAATGATGAGTGAGCGTGCAATTGAACTGCTGCATAAAACTTCTTTTCTGCTATGAGTTTCTCAATACGAGCTGGAACCTGAGCAAACAAATGAGCAGTAGATTGGTTCTTGAACATTACAAGATTTGTAACAAGGAAATGGTTCTGCCATGAGCACTGTTATGTTAATAAATAGTAGCATGGTGGTACAGTGAATCTCCTCATTAAGTTAATCATTTTAAAATATGCTGGAGAATTTAGACCAACCTTAGCTATGCCTTCAATTTGATCTAAAAGAGAGATTACGTGTCGTAGTGTAACAGATCGATACCACAACTGATGCAACTGCTTATTCCGGGTACCAAGACGTTTCTTTGCTTCAGACAAATCAACCTTTAGTGAAGCGATACTCTCAGCAGATTCACTGAATAACCGCAAGATCTGGAAGAAAATAATAAACAACGATAATTGAGTTTAGGCACCAACTCTTTTTTATGTCAAATCCCAAAAAAGTTAAACAAGTGATAATCTTTTATGAGGTCATGAGTAAATCCAGTCCAAGAAGTTGTGATGAAATCATCACAATACACAATTTTCGCTCACTCCTTCCATGGCTGACCATCCTCAATTCTTTCTCAGTCAATCATTTACACCACTTTTTACCCAGAAGCACCAAATCAGGATTTTACATCATAAAAGGGAGAATTTAGGAATAATATAAATAATTAACAAATTAGAAGAAAATAGTGAAGCAGACAAAGTTAAGAATCTCTTCGGAAAAACAGGGAAAAAACACATAAAACTAGATAACATAAAGCATCTGAAATATCAAGGAACTCATTGCAGTAAAGGAGCTAGCATTGTCAACTACGATACAAAACCTTAGTAAATGGCCTTTAAAATAAGGGGGCAGCTAGATCACAATCTTCATCTACGGGAAACAAGTCTGGAAACGAGTTATGCTAGGGAATAGTTATTTTTGCATGATAAACTTTGAAATTCTATAGCTTCATTAATGAGAAATGCTACTGCTACAAATTTTATTTAAACGTTTACTGAAATCAACGAAAAGCTCACTACATAATGCACAGATATACCTAAAGCCAAAGGTTGAATAATTGAACCATGGTCAGGACGGAGCTTATGAGGTTTATACTAGAATTTAAGATGAAGATAAAGTTGTTCGGAAATGAACTCGAGATTTTGGCAAATCAATGCAGTCAAATTGTTATCAAGTCAGAAAGTTAACACAGACTGCCACACTTGATAGACTTGCCACCTACATCCAATCAGAATATAAGAGGAAGGAACTTGCTTTTTGGCAGACTTTTATTGTATTTTGAATTGTGGTCACAAAAAATAATCCTTGATCATGGACATGGCTCTTATCAGTAAATCAACGAATACTTAAATTTGTAGTGATATTAGAACCCTACCAATACAAAGCTGTTAGTTGCAATTTCAGTAGTAAGATCTCTAACTTTGCATTAGAAGAGGACAACATTGATATTTTATAATATTATCCCCATCTTTCAAATAATAGCATTCTATAATATGGATTATAAGTGGGCACCATTGATATTTTATATGAAACTGCTCTGAGGAATTTGAAAACAAAAAAGAGGGAAAAGAAAACAATCTATCTTTTTCTATCTTGGATCCAGGAAAGCAAGAAATTTATAGCAATTAGAAATACACATTGTTTAGATCAGTCTGTAAAAGAATATTTAAGACACCTGAGAATAGTTTTGAATTGCTTTGTTGAAACCACTGTGATAAGATTGTACAACTTCATCTACGACATCCTCAACAACATCGCTTTGCTCCTTCAAAACTTGGGCTTCAGCTTCACGATCTTTAGAGGTTAAAATATGGACAACATGAGGCAATGAGTCAAAACGTGCAGCAGCCCAACTCTCATCTATTCTTGAAAGCTCTTCTCTTAAATACTGTTTTGTACCAAGAAGCAAACCAGGGGATGAGAAAAGAAAAGAAAAAAACAGGACAATAAAAAGGAAGATGTCACAAAAGTACATGACATTAATAATAATCTAGATGATTAAAAATTCGATATGAAGTTGTCACTTTACATGAAATCAATCATAGAAAGCCCATCATTAAATATAAATACATTTTCTAGCCACTTTAACACTTAGTTGTTGAGGCATGGTCTTGTTAAAATTTGATGCTTAACCATTCATTGCCTGTATTATACACCATATACGAACCCTCATATTGTTTCTCGAAAGATGCAGCACCATCTACTACTGCAAGAAAGATGAACATAATGTGGCAAAACATGCATTTATGATTCATCAAAGGCTCATATCATCTTTGTTTTATAATTACATGGAAGTTTCATGCCAGCATAACTCCATCAACTCCTGATCTAATAATTCTACTCAAGATGTTGAATTATAAATATGAAATCTACTCTAGAAACCAAAACTCCAACTAAACAACAGTTGTCAATGCACATGGTAAAACACTTGCATTATACTTCTACAAAAACACCACAAAATAAATAAATCAACGACTTACTGCTTTGTCAGGAGGAACGGGCAACCCATCAAAAATTCCCATCTTAATCCTTTTGCTTTAAGAACAGTTTTCCTAGCTCGTCCCAGCAAGGCCCTTTGTTTTTCTTTTGGCTCTTGATAAAGACTCAATCCCTAAAACAGATAGATATTAATAAAAGGAAAAGAAAAAAATCAGTCAGCGATCATGCAATTTTCTCTGACACAGTCAAAATCAAACACTGCTATTATTTCCTAACCCATAAATGCAATGTTCAACAAGGCTAATGATACCCAATAACTTGTACAATAATTAATTTGAAACATTACACACACACACATGTATGTATGTGTATAGCATTTGTTGATTATTATTACTTGGTTTCTAAGGAATAGTATGTAAAAGTCAAAGTTAAAGACTCACCGACTGCATAATCTGACTCTTATTTTCAGCTGAAACTGAACCAAAACAAGTAAGATTTTCTCAGAAAGTTCTACCCTAGGAGAGAGATTTCCAGAATTCACTTTTCCATTATATTCTTCGCAACTTAATGGCTGATCATCATAACGAGGATCTACTAATACAAATTATACAATAATAGCAAATCGTTCTCTAACATATTCGTTGACCATCGAAGATCAATTTCCCAATTGCTTTCCCCCACGCTTCACTTAATTTTTTTCCATCCCATCTAACAACTACTTTATCAAATAATTTACTTATTTCAGCAGAGTTGATGTTTTCCCTGCATTCAATTGCACATTACAGTTCATTCTCAGTTGAGAAAATAAAATCCCTTGATTATCTCACTGAACAGTTTCCAGACAACATTTTATAGGAAACAGAGCACAAACAATAAGAAAATCAAAATTAAAACAAATATCAGGCATTTAAATCCTAGCCCACTTCAGAAAATCACAAAAGAAGCAAAACCCAGTTCTCATAACATCGAATTATAACACATCGCAAAAAGAAAAGGAAGGAAAATCACTTACAAGAAGACCCAGAAAGCCAAAAACAATTACAATTTCAGTTACTTGCTAGGTGAAGTTCAATCTTTCCAACTTTTCTTGTAGATTCCGAGATGATCCAGGCCGAATGGCAGCTTTCCTTAAAATATGCAGAAGATTTCAACCTTCTGGGGTTTCATTTCTTGTACGGCGTCGGTAAAAGTGGAAACAGAAAATCAATCGTTCTGTTTATTACCACCGCTAACGGCATAAAGAAACAAGAGTTTTATGTTTCTTTGACAAAAACTTGTTAATTTAATGTTATTTCCAAATAAATATTTTTTAAAAAACATATTTTAAAATAATAATTATCATACTTTCATAATAATATTTTTTTAAATTAACTTGTTTTATATATAATAATTTAAACTACTTGAAAAAATACAGGATTATTAATTAAATTTTTTTATCATTATAAACTCTTTTATAATTCATTGAGATGATAATAATATAATTGAATACCACTGGTTTATTATCTAAACAAATATTAAAATGATATTAAACTCGTAATGAATAAATATGTATTACAAAAATAAATAAGATATTTTAATTTCTTATTTAATTTTACAATTGAATTGATTTTTTTTCTTGGAAACAAATTCAATAGCTAGTCTGAAATTTGAGCCATATTGTGGTCATAACATTTCAAACAAATAAATTGAGCTAGCTATTACAAGATTTGAATGCTATTATATCCTACTTAAAAGAAGTTTTAGAGTTAATTGCATTTGGTTTCTTGACTTATTAATTTGATTTGAATCCAAAAAAAAATACGAGAAAAAGTCCTCTGAATGCAAAAATTCAAGCGTGGATGAAATGTATAAAATGAGAAATCCCAAAAAAAAAAAAAAAACCTAGAAATTCAAGCTTACCCCAAAGATTTCTTGACCTTTACAAAAGGAAAACTATCTCTCCAGCTATATGTTAGTTAGCGCTTTAATTGTTTATATAGGACCAAGCAAAGGAGAAAAGCTATTGTTATATGTAATTACACAACCAAACAATAACTTGAGATATTTCTTATTCATCGTGTTTATGAATTATATCTTATAATTTTTTTTGTGTTGGGGTTTAGATGGGTGTTAGTAAATTAAATTAAATTAAATTATTTTTTTTAGGGTTTGAAAATGTGAAAGTAATTAATTCACTGTTATAATTTTTTTATGTATAAAAAACAATACCCCCCTAAAATTCTTAGTTCTGCCTCCATAATAAAATATTAGAAAAACTAAAACCTAAACAAGAAAAGAAAAGGAAGAAAGTAACAAAACAAGATATACTTTAATTTTTTTTTTTAAAAAAAAAACATGATGAGTGACAAGATAAACCTATCCACCAACAACTCAGAAACATAAAACTCTTGTTTCTTTATGCCGTCAGCGGTGGTAATAAACAGAAAGATTGATTATCTGTTTCCACTTTTACCTACGCCATACAAGAAATAAAACCCCAAAAGGTTCAAATCTTCTGCATATTTTAAGCAAAGCTGCCATCGGGCCTGGATCATCTCTGAATCTACAAGAAAAGTTGGAAAGATTGAGCTTCACCTAGCAAGTACCTGAAATTGTAATTGTTTTTCGCTTTCTGGGTCTTCCTGTAAGTGATTTTCCTTCTTCTTTTTTTGCAATGTGATATAATTCGATGTTATGAGGACTGGGTTTCGCTTCTTTTGTGATTTTCTTAAGTGGGCTAGGATTTAAATGCCTGGTATTTGGATTAATTTCGATTTTCTTATTGTTTGTGCACTGTTTCCTATAAAATGTTGTCTGGAAACTGTTCAGTGAGATAATCAAGGGATTTTATTTTCTCAACTGAGAATGAACTGTAATGTGCAATTGAATGCAGGGAAAACATCAACTCTGCTGAAATAAGTAAATTATTTGATAAAGTAGTTGTTAGATGGGATGGAAAAAAATTAAGTGAAGCGTGGGGGAAAGCAATTGGGAAATTGATCTTCGATGGTCAACGAATATGTTAGAGAACGATTTGCTATTATTATATAATTTGTATTAGTAGATCCCACTCGAATTCTTTGTTTCTCCACATTGAATAGCACTTGGATTTGTAATTTTTGACAAAACCAGTGATGAGCTGCCATTGGCCTTTGACAAGATGCATGGATTCTCCACGGTCGATGGCTTTGTGGAGATAACTGAAAGCTTGGCTGAGATGATTAAGTACGTGGCAAATGAACCCTCAGTAGGGCTCTTCTATGTTCAGCAGCATGCTCAAAATGCAATTCCGAATGTCATTAGGCTCAAGAATAATGTTGTGGAGAAGTCACGTGTAACAAATCTGCACACTAAAGACTTGGAGGATTGTATCACCATGGTGAAGTCAATGAAAGAATGTGGTTTCCCTGTTGCTGATGAGATGATTAGAGACATCAGGAAATCTTTAGCAACAATGTCAGCTAAACAACCAAGAAGAGGATTAATTAATAGCCCAGTTTCAGGTTTTCAGATGGGAAGAACCAGCTCACGGGGACCAGGCACTTGGGGTCGTAATGGAGAAGACGCCGAGAAGGATGGCAAAAGGACGAGCAATTACTTTTCAACTGTATTTAAGACTGCCAAAGAAAAGGCAAGCAATTTCAAGTGGCCACCACTTGATTCCAAAGAATCAACCACAAACCAGGCAGAAAAACTACTGTCTTGTCCTACTTCATCACAATCGGTCACTAGCACTGGCTCGTCTCTGCCTGATGTGGAAGCTGATGAATTGCCCTTGTCAAGTCCGACTGCTGGTGGACAACAATTAGATGAAGAAGAGGATCAATCTGGTGTGAACTTGCCACGTCATAATATATTGTTGTTAACAGAGAACTTCGATGACTTCAAGGCTGATAAGGAAGCCAAGCTAGAGGAGTGGTTGGGAGGGACTGCTGACAACCTAGAGAAACTGCAGGAGGGCAAATGATGCTGGCGGATTTCCCTTTTTTGTTCCTTCGTCTTCTTCTAACATGATGTTCGATGCCATTGCTTCCCAAAAAATCTGTTGCTTTTGCTCTACTGATCTCTGAAATGATCTTATGCAGTAGGTTGATCTTAGTAAAAATTTTCTGATATTTTGTTGGTTTCGCATAGCTTTTGCGTTTCTGGTTCCAGCAACCCATGGCACAAACTAACATTTCCAAAATTGTAAATATTTTGGACATTAGCCCGTAGGTACTCTCCAGCTCTCATTTATTCCACATAGGATCTTGTTCGTTGATCAAGCCTAGCAGTCTTGAAAGCACCCTTGAGATGTTGATGTTCCGCATTGATGTCCAGATTTGGCGTGTCAGTTGTGTGGCTTTACAAGTGTCAGGCCTGAGTCATAAGTTTGCAAATTTAAGTTCTTGGAACAAATATTTCATGCAAAACTGGAGCTGCTTGTCATTTGGCAAAAGGAGGGGGATGGGGGAATCTTGAGAGGTTCTTCCCATTTGTTCTATACACTTGAATCAACACTTATCTCCCTTTTTACCTGATCTTGAAAGCAAGAGTACTCGATATAAATAGATTGCTAAGCCATCTCTAAATATGCTATTATAAACAAAGTAACAATGGAGGTTGATCATGTCAATGGCTATATTCTTTTTTACTCAGATTAGATTTCATATCATAGATTTCCCGAGTCGATCCACTAAGCAAAACAATGCTTATGTTGTGCTATCTGAAATCATTATCATCCAAAGATTGAAATGGGATACTAAAATCAAAATTATTAAAAATATTATGGCTATCATCCTCTCAAGTAAGGATGAATCAATACATCATTCATCGGATTCAACGCCTAAACAGTTCATTTATTTAATTAAAAAAATTTAAGATAAATAATTGCATGCGTTTTGTTTCCTTTCACTGCCTTTTTAGAACATGCTATAAGGAAGCTCAATAAATAAATAAAAAAAACAATAATCTTTTCATCGCCGTACATGTTTTTTTTTTCAACTGAATTATGTTCAACGGATGTTGTGCAACACAACTGTTGTTACTTATTTTTAGATTCCTATAAAAAAAGAAAATAAAAAAAAGAATAATAATATATCAAAAAATATTCAAAAGAAATCCAAAAAATAATAGGAGCGAGAAAAGGATGCTGGAATGCCGAAAAAAGATTAAAAATTGGTTGAAGAGGTTCAAAAATACATAAGATTGAAATTTGACATTATATTTTTTATTTGTGAGAGCCCTGTTGACAAGAAAAATTTAATTTGAGAAGAAAAAGTCTAAAATCAGATGTTTATGGACTCAATTAAATTTTATCTAAGGTTTGATTGAATTTATAGAAGGTTTAATTACAAGAAAAATTGATTTTTTAAAATTTAGGCTTTTATTAAAAGAAATTAAAGTTTTGGGGTCCAATTATAATTTTAAAAAGTTGATTTGGTTAAATCAGGGGCATAATTGCATAATTATGAAAGTTTGATGGACAATTAGGGACTTAATTGAAACAATGCAAAACCAAAGACCAAAATATAAAATGGGCATAATTGCATAATTATAAAAGTTTAATGGATAATTAGGGACTTAATTGAAATAATGCAAAACCAAAGACCAAAATATAAAATTTGGTAAAATCAAGGGATCTAATTACAATTCATCCGGTAGCTTGATTACAAAATTGTACAAAATTGTCAAAACAGCCAAGGACAAAATTGAAAATATTCATTTTGAAATTTTGAAACGGCGTCGTTTCCTTAAAGAGCATTATTCATTGTCTCCTTCAAAGAAAGCCATTTTCAGCAATAAAACAGGGATACATTTTGCAGCAAATTGCTACAATTATGAGGCACGTTTTATTGCTGCTATCTCGACGATCGTTACCACCGTAAGGCTTTCCTTGGCCTATAAAAGCCAGAGAAAGACAGTGAAAAAAGGGGGAGGAATGAGACAGCGAGGGGAGAAAATGAGAAAGGCAATGAGACAAAAGAAAAAAAAAACAGAGAGAAGACAGTGCAAGGAAGAGAAAAGAAAGATAGGAGAGCAGAACATAAGGGAGATAAGACATGGAAGGGGAAAGAAAACGGGGGAGAGTGGAACAGAAGGAGCTAGAAAAAGGTGACGGGCATGAGAAAGAAGAGAGGGGGAGAGAATCAGATGTAGAGAGAGGAGAAGAGACGGACACAAGGAGAAGACGGAATGAAAAGGAAGCCAGACGCAGGGAGTGGCATCATAGCTTTTTCCCAGAATCCCAGTAACAAGCTCAGGAGGGATTTCTCCCAGCAGCGGTTGTGAACCAAGTAAACTTTTCATTACTTCTCCTTCCTTTTATAAGTGCACAAACACTATGCAGCTTTAATTAAATCGTGGTTGTAGCAGGCGTGCGTGAATTGTTCACGCACGCTTGCATTTAAAAGTCAGTCGGGTCACTGGCTGAGGTCTGCTGGGTCCAGCCTAGACTGTGGATCCAATCTAAAATTTTAAAAAAAAAATTATAATTTTTTTGTGTATTTTTTACTGTATTTTAATTGATATTAGTTTGTATTTTTATATAGTAAAAATATAAATTTGGTATTAAAATACCTGGTTTTTGTCAAAAAAATAAAAAAATAAATTTTTTTGTTTTCATGCATATGGCCAAGTCTAAAAAAAATCATATTGTATTTTCATATAATAAAGAAAATTTAAAAAAATATGTATTAGCATGCATTTTGGTTTTAATAACCAAATTATTAAAGTCACGAAAACTAGGTCAATATTTCAAAAAATTTAAAAATTTCAAAAAATTATTTTTTTCTTTTAATATATGAGATTGCGACCTCATATGTAAGACTTATTTCGGATATTAAATTATTTTATTGACATCAGAACAGTTAGGTTTTATTTAATAAGATAAAGATTTCCTTACCGAAAAAGACTTTTCTTAAGCAATAAATGGGTCAACAATTAGAAAATATAACAAGATATTAGGTTTTATCAGACAATAAAACAATACAGCCTACCTTAGGTAGGTTGTATTAGGAGTGCTAATATTTTTTTTTTACATAACTAGTCCTGATAGCCGATCTTTGAGACCAGTTAGGATTCCTAGTGAGAAAAATACTAGGTGACGACTCTCATTCCAATTTTTCACTAATAAAAAACAAAAATTTCTTGTTCCTCTACATTTACCACATTAGATAAAATCTTGAGGGTGGATGTTTTCGTCGTGACACCACACACGCACGACAACAACTAATATTTTTCTTCACTTTATCTCCTCTATTCCTTCCAAAATTCGACTAGACCTCCTAGTAGTCAATCATCAATCGTGGAGAATTAACCTCCTTTGATCATTTTAAGCACTTAAAATCAAACAATTACTAGTATATAAATATATGGTTTTATTAAATATATAAACAAATATAATTTCTATCTAAAATAATTTTTCAAAGGAATAAAACAATTATCTGATTCTTTCTTTGTATTTGATGTATGGTACAATCTCTATCTAAAATATTCTTTCTAAATAATAAGATTTGTGCTTTCCAAGAGCATGAATTTGAACATGTATTGCGAAGCGAGATTTAACCCTCGTAACAAAAACTCTTTAAAATTTAAATGTATAACAAAAAAAATATATCATTTAAAGGAGGCTCTTTAAATAAAATGAAAGAGAAAATGAGTATTAATCTACATATAAATAAAAAACTGAGAAAAATAT
>NW_011499942.1:609226-635453 GCF_000495115.2 Populus euphratica
TTTTTCCCTATTATTTTTTTATTAAAATTTTTTATCTATCAAATTTGATCATCTTTCTTTTAATTGTTATTTATTTTATTTGAAATAATTTATGAAATGTTAATTATTATTATTTTAATTTCTTTATATTTTTTTTTTATTTTTTAGTTTTGATCTTTATCATTTTGATTATTATTTATTTTATTTGAGATAATTTATGAAATTATATTTTTTTATAATTTCATTCTCATTCAACTTGAAAAATTTATTCCTCATTATTTTAATAAACTTGAAAAAAAAAAAACATCAATAAGTTATTTTCCAGCTTATTTTTTATAATATGAAAAGTATTTTTTAATTTATTTTCTATTACACTATTAAACATAAAAAATAATTTATTTTTTTAAAATTTATTTAAAAAAAACTATTTTCCAACAAATACATAATTATATTACAAGTCTGTCAGAAGCTCATGGAATTTGGTATGAACTTCCATGCTATCCTTTGAAATTGAATGTATCGAGCCTTTTGCTCCAAATTCCAATATCATTACATACACCGAATACTTTGATATAGCATACCAAGTCCGAGTGGAACCAAGATGAAACAAGAATCACTAAAACCTCTAGGAACAAGTCGTTCATTGTCTTGAGCATTTACAAGCACAATTGCAATCAGTACTTTTTTTTCTTTCTTTTTTCCTTTATTTTTGTTTGCCACCAAGTTGTCCAGCCTCTGTCACAAACAGCAGAGTTAAATCATTGTTTTCTTTATTTTTACAAATCATTACGTGCCGGTCTTCCACAAGTAGCAAGATGCAGTCTCATTTTGGGTTTTGACCTTTGTTAAGGTTTGACATCTATGATCATTCATACCTTATACTTCCATAATATAGGAGATCGAAACCAGATTCCACCCTGACCAGCGCTAACATCATCACATCTTCTTTCCATCATGGCACGATACAGTTGTGCTGTTTCATAAATCCTCCTCTGTGAGGACCCTTTCTCCACACCACAGTCAACTTGGGGACAAGCCTTGTGGTTGATGGTTCAAGGGCATTACCTCTCCATTATGCTGCCCAAGGAAGGACTGAGGTGATGAAGAATAAGGAGTCAATTATGACATGCAGTTTCATTAGATACAGCAATTTTCAATTCTCATTGTAGACACCATGCATCATTCCTGGAGCTTTTGTGCATGGAACATGTATCTTCAACAGTCAGTAATAGCACGGACAGAGTTCTCCAACCGGGCCTTGTTTACTAGTTCAGGAGGAAAAAATTCTGCCACACCAGAGAGAAGCATTCACAATGGAGTGTGTGTTCTCCACTAGACAGGGATAGAAATATCAAATCACCAGATAAAATATTCATACACATTTCATTTGTATCATAAAAAAAGAGAGCAAGTAGCATCGATCAAATAAAATTCAGAAACTTGTGTCACTAAAATGCATTCAAAATGCTAACCATCAAGAAAATGTGTGCTCATTTGCCATGCACCAAGTGGTGCGATGAAAAACAATATCAGAAACCATATAGTCAATTTGCACATGAAATTATCAACATAACCTAGGCATCAAAGATAGTTTACCATTCTCACCATTAATCAGGAGGGTTCTGTCTGTTCATTCTTCAACATGTCCACTTGAATTTGTCCTAACAAAATTGAACCATTTATTTCAGATTTTTATGACAAGAATAGTCAAGGAAAGCAGCACTAATGAATATGCACAACAGAAAAAAAAAAAAAGCATCGTTTTATATCCCTATCAATGGAGTTTGAAAAGGTGGATCATTATATATACTTCTATGGTTCTTGAGAACGCACATCATTTCTCTCTATGGAAGCACAAGAAATAAAGTCACCATGATGTAACAATGAAATGATAGAAGGGCATTTATTAACTTACTAAATTTACATGAGAAGGAGAGGTTCAGTATACATGTTGAGAGTAAAAAGAACAGGAACGATTCACTTCCACCTTACATCCAAACGCAGCAAATAATAGATTTATTATGAGACTAAAGGCCTTCAATATTTACCTGTACTATTCATTTCAGGAGGTGCCTGATTTGTTTTCCGAATTTCTTCTAACACCTTCACATTTACCATGTTCAAATTCGGAGGCACATACTTATTGCTGCTGCGCACTATTTTAGCTCTCCTGGGAGATTATAGCAAGAGTTAGCAGTGAAAATTTCCAGTCAAATGGTAGAAGAAAAAAATTAGAAGATCAGGAGAAACAGTAATAGCAAAATCATCTTCCATCAACACCAACCTGACCAATTTTCGCTTCAAAGTGACCTTTTGTAGTTTGGACATCCCTTTCCAAAAAAAGAAGTAAAATGTTATTTCAACTTCCACGTAACAGACTAACCCAATACTTAGGAGAAAAAAAGAAGGATATAAATAAGGCTCCAATCACTCTCACCTGATTTTAGGCCCAAAGAAGTAGCAGGGGTTTTGTGCCCACCTCTCTCAGCTTTAATAGATGCAATGAGTGAATCAGCTGTAGGCCCCAAACCCTTTCTCCCAATCAATTTCACTCCTAGCTTCTCACAGAGATAATTCATCCTCATTTCATCACCCCCTCTCACCTCTCTCAACTCAAGCGCCTGTTGTTTGGACAATAAAGTGTACACATGAAGTGGTTGTTGCTGATTGAAATGCGACTGAAGCTGCTGAAAAAGTAACTTATTGGAATGCCGTTGATCTGGCCTGGAACCTTCCTGACTCTTCTTTCGAGGTTCACTAAATGTCACCCTTAAAATTGCTGTTGACTTCAGGTCAGGATTCTTTCTGCCAAAAATAACAGAAAAACTCCCAAACTCTATATCTGGCTCCCTAAATAAATCTGCAAGAAGGGAAGCACAAGTGTGGGCATTCTTTGATGGGGTCCGATTAACCTTCATCCTTGAGGCTCGAGTGCTAGCATAGTGAATCATGTTTGCAGCTTCTCTTAACCCACTGAGAAAAGCTCCATGCATAGTTGCAGGATATCGCCTATTTGTGGCCTCCCCTGCAAAGAAAAGTCTTCCATCTCCCACACTTTCAGCTAAAATATCATAGTCATCTCCTGATGCCCCTACCGCAACATTAGAGTAAGAACCAAGGGTAAATGGATCACTGCCCCATCTTGTGCAGACAGTTTGGATAGGCTCTGGGACAGTGATTCCTTGAGGTTCATAAATACCTGCTTGCATTCAAACCGAGTCACATATAAATACTGATTAATCATCTGCTCAATATTTAGACTTGCATCTCATCTTAAAACAAGCACAAGTACAGTGAGAAATTCAAATGAACAAGGAAGCAAAGCCAATTTAAATGACCATGCGTGGTGATAACTACTCCAAAAGTTTGCAACTAAAACACAAATCTGGTATTCTAGTAATTGCATAAATTTATGAGAAAGAAGATGAGATAGCAACATAAACAATATTTTCAATAAAAAGTTGAATTGATTACCCTTGAGAATTTGAATAACCTTGGTCACTGCATCCGTAGGTGGCATACTCTCAAATTTATGAGCAGCTTCCCCTGCTACCAAAGCAATCAAGATTGGACCACCAGCAACAGTTGCATAGCTATAAAACAAGAAGAACTCCCCTCGAGAACTTGTATTGTCAGTCAAATGTCCAAACGTGTCCAGGTCAGTTTCCCAAAACACGCAAGGAAAAAGCATCGCAACCTTATTCAGCAGTCCATATCCCAACCTTTTTATCCCATCAAGCTTCCTCTGTGGCAACTCAGGAATAAACTTGATCGACCCACTCTTCAACACTCCAAGAGGAACCGTACACAACACCATATCCCCCTCGAAGACTTGGCTGCCTGCAATTACCTGCACCCCATCACTCCCATACCTAATAGTATGCACAGTCTTCTCATACAAAATTGGTACATTCTCAGCTAAAGCCTGAACCAACCTCCCATTCCCTCCAGGCAAAAAACAATGATCCCCTCCCATGTCATATGGGTCATCCTGGTCCCAAAATGCCAATGATAACTTCGACAACAAACCTGCATTGGCATACTCCAAATTAGCACAATGCCAATTAAACAAATTGATCTCCTCCTTATTCACAGCATCCTCATAAACCTGCCTAAACGTTTCCAATGCAGCCCCCAATGACACATCCACTGAGACATCCCCCATCAACTGCCTAAGTCTACTTGCTTTATCCAACAACCTATTAAATGCTGTCTCAACCTTCATATCCATATCCAAATCAACTGGCCTCCCACCCACACTATAAAGTGGACATTTATCCCTCACCTTATGCATCCAAAACCCCAACTGCCTTGCTAAAATCCCCAACGGATTCCCCAATGTCCCCGTCAAAACACTCCCTCCTAAATCCACCGATGCGCTCACCCTATTCCCCGCTCCCCCTTCCATTCTCATAGTATAAACTCTCCCACCCGCACGCTTCCTCCCTTCTAAAACTGTAACCTTAAATCCCAACCTCATTAACTGCCTCGCCGCACTCAACCCCGCCAATCCTGCCCCAACAACAATCACATTCGACTTCGTATACTCATTGGGGAATCTTTCTTTTATCGACTGCGAAACCCCAAAATTAATATACCCGTGCGAAACTAGATAATCATAAGCAGAATCTAACAACCCATGACAATGTATCGGCACGGAATTAAGAAACATTTCTTTAGTCACCCAAACATTAACATTCTCGCGCCATTTCGCAATTATATGATTCCTAATTAAAATGTAATTAACCTGTTCGATTCCGCCGATATTCGTGACCACACGGGCATCTATTTCCTCGTCAGTTAAGGAATCAGCAGGGAATCCAGCAGAGAGACCAATTAAGGCTTCGTTTGTTGATTCTTTGTTGATTACTATGATTTCTTCTGAAATATCAGGGACTAGTTTTTTTTGTTGTTGGTTTTGAGCGGCTTTGGGTGGAAAATATTCGGGGAAGTGAAAGGAGGTTTGGGTTTTTTGGGGACGGCCACGGCGGCGTTTCTTGGGAATGGGAAATGAGGGGAATGCAGCGTTCGGATTTGGAAGCGCGAATGCGGGTGCGGGTGGGGTTTGTATGGGAGTAGGGGTGGTTTGTGGAGGTAGAGGAGGGTAGGGGACGAATTCGAGAGGAAGAGACGAGAATTCTTCGGGGGTTGGTGATGGTGGATTCATGATTGTTATTTAGTTGGTGGTGGCTGTAGAGGAGGAGAGGGAGGTTAGTGTGGTAATGGTAGTGGAGGTGGTGGTGGTGGTTAAGCTGTTGATGGTTCGGAGGTGTAATAGTCGAATTCTTGAAACGAACTTGAATAGTAAACGACGTTTCGTTGAGAGTAATTTTTGACGAATAGTTAGTGTGGTGGCAAGCGACGTGTTGTTGGCACGACTCGTGAAACTTTACTGGGCTAGGAATGACTTGGTTTCGTTTTTAACTAGTTAAGTGAAATTTTTATTTTCACAAAAAATATTATAAAAATAATTATATTTAAAATATAAATAATTATATTTAAAAAATTAGGACTCAGCAATCTTGGATCTTAACGAAGAATCCAATAAAATTGGATCTTTACACAAGATCCATTAAGCTTGAGTCCTGACATTAGACCCTAGACAATCGAGTCTTATTGCCGGACCAAAGACAATCGGGTACTGACGTATGACCCATTCCACTTAGGTCTCATGCAGGATCTATTAGATTTAGATCATGCATGAGACCAATTACCATTGGGTCCTAGTGCAGGACCCAAGCACATTAGGTTTTTATACATGACCCATTTGACTTGGATCTTGAAGCAGGACTCAAGTAATTTGGGTTTGTGGGCAAACCACAGGTGACTGGGGGTTTGGGTTTGTGTCTAGATCTAGGGAGTTGGGTCCATATCCGGATCTAGGGAGTTGGGGGTTTGGGTCCGCGTTTAAATCTAGGGGGTTAGGTCCAAGTTCGAACCCAAAAGGTTTGGGGGATGGATTGGGTCTGTGTCCGGACCCAAGTGGGTTGAGGTTGGTTATGTGGCAGAACCCAAGGTGGTTGGGGATGGAGCTGGGTTTGGACCCAAAGGAGTTGGGGTTTGTGTCCTTTAGTGCACCCAAGGTGGTTGAGGGTATGGGTATGTGGTCACATCCAAGGTGATTGGGTCCATGTCCAGACCTAAAGTGATTAGGGCCTGGGTCCGTGTCCAAAATTCAAATCCAAAGAGGTTTGGGTTCGTCTGTGTCTAGACCCAAATGGGGTTGGAGGTTGGGTTTGCGTCTAGACCCAATGGGATCGGGTTGGTGTTTAGGCCCAATGGGATGGGGATTGTCCATGTTCGGACCCAAATGGGTGCAGTCCTTAGTTGGATCCAAGAGGGTTAGGGTTTGGGTCCATTGGCACCCAAAGTGGTTGGGTTCAGGTCCGGGTCCTAATAAAGGACCCAAGAAAAATGGGTCCTAACGCAAGACCATTAGCCTGAGGTCCTAACGATGGACCCAAAAGCACTGGGTCCTGTTACAGGACCTAAGAATACTGGGTCCGAAAGCAAAACCTAAAAGAACTAGGTCTTGATGTTGAACCTATAAGTCTTGGGTCTTGACAGGATCTGCAGCCATATGTACGATGCAAACCCAGCGCCCAACAGGGCAAACCCAAAACCTAGTGTCCCCACGTGGCGTGCGAGTTTGGCTCTGCATCCAGGGTAAGCCAGCCCCACGTGTGCGGGCGGGGCTGACCCAACTCACAGGTAGGGCAGCCCAAGCACCAAGTCTTTATATCCTAGGCCTACAACCTCACCAAAACCTGAACTAACCATTTGATGTGCATCATGAGAATGATAATCCATCTCGTAAAGGTAAATCAAATATGCAAGAGGATTCAGATGGTCCAATGACAAGAGCGAGAGCGAAACAACTATAAAGGACCTTGACGAGTCAGATTGGAATGATTGAAGCTGCGTCGGAGTTAAAATTTGGCAATCAGTTTCAAATTGGTTCAAGGGTGCTTATTTGCCTACAATTAGAGCTTAAAGATGGGAAGAGCCCTTAATGGTTCTTTTGATGCTGGACTACTTGAATTTGGGTTGATAATGCAAATAAGTTAAGAAATTGATGTTGTTTACGTCAGAACAGTAGATAAATTTGAACCCGAATTTGAAGTCATCCATTGCATGTGAAAACAAGACTAATCTAGGTGGATTTCAAGTTCAGAACGTGATCTTTCCAGATTGTCCAACCATGATTGCATTGGACTTTTGTGCAAGAAGTTATAGCCATTTTAAATTCGGTCTGTTTATGTTTCAATTAAAGTCAGAAAATGTGTGTTAGTGTAATTTGTCTGGTTATTTTGTCAAAGTCCAAGTTTTAGGCTTGATTTCTGTCATGTTGAATTTTCCTAAGTGTGGAGGGATGTTCCATTATAAATATGGCATTAAAATATGTAATAAACAACTTTTTGGCCAATATTTGAACTTAATTCCGAGAATTAAGAGTTATTCTTCCAAATTGATTTGTGAAGAACCCTACCTGACTTATCACTCTTCAATCACAAAGAGTGTGGCGTCAAAATCCTAGATTGATCTTTATGGCGTCCAGATCGACTTATCAAAGTATCACTCTAGTTTATCCTCCATTTTTATTTACCTTAAAAATACTATAATCTAGCCTAAACACCAGAAGAAAGACAATACAACCAGACCCATCCTTCATTCATTTTCGTCAGATTCATTGTTGCCGATTTTTGAATCATTCACGGCACAACATCTGGTATCAGAGCATCAGTTGCGATCTAAGGCAAGAGCTAGAAACAGAAGAAAGGCTTGCTGGAATTGCAATTGATAAACTTAATTATGGCTGGAGATAAAGAAGATTTGCCAAGAAGGTTAAGTTTAGAACAGGCACAGGTTATGGGCTTACAACGATCTCATGATGAGATTCAGGATGAAATGACTGGAATTCGTGAACAGTTGCATACCCTTATGCAAATGATGCAAAGAAATAATTTGCAACCCCAGTAGAGGCAAGCACTTAGGGTGCCACGAAATGATTTTGTAGAAGCTGATGGAGATCCAAATGGGGATGATGAGGCCGACGACAGGGGCAGACCAAGAAGACAGAATAATAATCCTCTTAGTGGTCTCAAACTTAAGATTCCACCGTTTCGAGGAAGTAGTTCACCTGAGGAATACTTGGAATGGATTCAGAAGGTTGAAAAGGTGTTCGAATGGTATGAATATTCTGAAGAAAGGAAGTGCAAGGTGGCAGCACTTGAGTTTACAGATTATGCTCTTTTATGGTGGGAAAACTTAAAGATTCAGAGGAGAAGGGATGGAGAAGAGGAGATTAGAACATGGGCAACTATGAAAAGAGTGATGAAGAAGAGATTTGTTCCTGATTACTATAAACAAGAGCTATACATCAGACTTCAGACTTTGCGACAAGGATCTTTAAGCGTGGAAGAGTATGTGAAAGAGTTTGAGTTGCTACAGATTCGATGTGAATTGATGGAACCCCAAGAACAAACAATAGCTAGATTTCTTGGAGGGTTGAGGAAGGATATAGCTAATGTGGTTGAATTGCAACCGTACATCTTCCTTGAGGATGTTATAAAGCTTGCAAGTCGTGTAGAGAGGCAGCAGAAACGAGGAGGTGTCCGAACTAGTGTAACTACGTCAAGTACGATAAGGGACAGATCTACGCCTACTCGAACATGGAGCACACCTAAACGAGATGAGAAGGTGGAGGTCAACAAGGGGAATACCAGTTCTGATTCTTTAAAGGGAAAGGAGAAGGTGACAGAACCTCCACATCCAAGGAGGTCACGAGACATCAAGTGCTTCAAGTGTTTAGGACATGGACACATTGCTTCAGAATGTCCAAATAAAAGGGTAATGATATTGCATGAGGATCATGGAGAGCTGATCAGTGGAGATGAGGCTGAAACTGAAGATGAAGATGAGGCACAAATGGAACAGGAAGAGGATTTCGAACCAGTGAAGGGAGATTTGTTGGTTGTACAACGGGTTCTAAATGCACAAGTTAATGTTAGTGCTGAGCAACGTGAGAACATCTTTCATACTCGATGTTAGATTCGAGATAAGGTGTGTGGGATGATCATTGATAATGGAAGTTGCACTAATGTTGCGTCAACTACCTTGGTGGAGAAATTGGGCTTAACTACCATTCCACATCCCAGACCGTATAGTTTGCGATGGCTGAATGAGAATGGGGAGATTCGGGTGACAAAGCAGGTTCTTGTGCCCTTTTCCATTAAAAACCTATCATGACGAGGTTTTGTGTGACGTTGCGCCGATGTCAGCTAGCCATTTGTTACTGGGTCGTCCATGGCAGTTTGATAAGGATGTGACCTACAATGGACGAAAGAACACTTATTCTTTCATGCTGAATGGAAAGAAGGTGAACTTGTTACCATTGAGTTCTCAACAGGTTAGAGAGGATCAGTTACGAAGCCAACAAAAGGAGGTGCAATCACGTAAGGGGCTGTTGTTAGCCAAAAAAGGCGATATCAAACAGGCATTAGCTTCGACGGGGGTTGTTTTCATGATCTGGGCAAAGCAATTGCTACAAGTAGAAGGACTGGACTTACCAACACAGATTGAGGAATTGCTAGAAGAATTTAAAGATGTGTTTCCAGATGAATTACCTAAAGGGTTACCGCCTATTCGTGGAATTGAGCATCAAATTGATTTGGTGCCGGGAGCTTCACTTCCTAATAGACCAGCATACAGATGTAATCCAGCGGAAGCAAAAGAGATTCAAAGGCAGGTTGGTGAGCTTGTAGAGAAGGGCTATGTTCGAGAATCACTTAGTCCATGTTCCGTACCTACTTTGCTTGTACCAAAGAAAGATGGTACCATGAGGATGTGTATGGACAGCCGTGCTATCAACAAAATAACAGTTTAAGTATCGATTTCCTATACCCAGACTTGATGATTTGCTTGATGAGTTGCATGGTGCTGCATTGTTTTCTAAAGTCGATTTGATGAGTGGTTATCACCAAATTAGAATGAAAGAGGGAGATGAATGGAAAACAGCATTTAAAACTAAACAGGGGTTATATGAATGGATGGTAATGCCGTTTGGGTTATCTAATGCGCCTAGTACATTTATGAGGCTTATGAATCATGTTTTGAGGAAGTATATTGGGCTGTTTGTTGTAGTATATTTTGACGATATCCTAGTGTATAGCAAGACCTTTGATGATCATGTGAAGCATCTTAGAGTTGTGTTTGAAACTTTGCGAGATTCTAAGTTGTATGGGAAACTCACAAAGTGTTACTTCTGTAAAGAAAGTGTCGTGTTTCTTGGATATATTATCTCTAGCAAGGGAGTTAAGGTTGATGAGGAGAAAATTGAGGCAATTCGGGACTGGCCAAAACCTGCTAGTATCGCTGATGTGAGGAGTTTTCATGGTTTAGCTTCTTTCTACAGGCGATTTGTGAAAGATTTCAGCTCTATTGTTGCTCCTATGACAGAATGCTTGAAAAAAGGAAACGAGTTTAGATGGAGTGCAGATGCTCAGAAAGCTTTTGAGCTAATTAAAGAAAAGTTGTGTACTGCTCCAGTTTTAGCACTTCCAGACTTTGCTAAAACATTTGAAATAGAGTGTGATGCTTCCGGAGTTGGAATTGGGGCTGTTTTGATGCAAGAAAAGAGGCCGATTGCATTCTTCAGTGAAAAGTTAAATGGAGCACGTTTGAACTACTCTATTTATGACAAGGAGTTCTATGCTTTGATTCGAGCTCTGGAGGTATGGCAGCACTACTTGTTGCCAAAAGAATTCGTTATTCATACTGATCATGAATCCTTGAAGTATCTTAAGGGGCAAAGCAAGCTGAATCGAAGACATGCTAAATGGGTGGAGTTTATGGAGTCATTTCCTTATGTCATAAAGTACAAGAAAGGGCAAGTTAATGTGGTTGCTGATGCTCTTTCTAGCAGGTATGCACTGATCTCTATGCTGAATGCGAGGCTGATGGGTTTTGAACAAGTGAAGGATCAATACGCTAATGATTCCTACTTTGCTAATGTGGTTACTGAATGTGCAAAGGGAGCTTGTGATGGGTTCTTTATGCATGAAGGTTACTTGTTCAAAATGGGCAGAATGTGTATTCCTTCAGGTTCATTACGGGAGTTGCTTGTGCGAGAGGCTCATGGTGGTGGTCTTAGTGGTCGTTTTGGGGAGAAGAAGACTTATGAGTTGCTGAAAGAACATTTCTTTTGGCCTAGCATGTTACGGGATGTGCACAAGGTGATTGAGAGATGTGCTATTTGCAAGAAAGCTAAGGGTAAAGAGAATGCATATGGGCTGTATATGCCGTTGCCTATTCCAGAGCAACCGTGGATGGATGTTAGCATGGACTTTGTACTGGGGTTACCGAGAACACAGCGTGGAAAGGATTCAATAATGGTTGTGGTTGATCGATTCTCCAAAATGTCCCATTTCATTCCTTGCAACAAAACTAACGATGCTGTACATGTAGCTGATTTGTTCTTTCAAGAGATTGTTCGTTTGCATGGAGTTCCTAAAAGCATTGTCTCTGATCGTGATACAAAGTTCTTAAGCTACTTTTGGAAGACTCTTTGGAGGAAGCTAGGAACAAAGTTACTTTTCAGTACGGCATGTCATCCACAAACTGATGGACAAACTGAGGTAGTAAACCGAACTTTATCTTCTTTGTTACGAGCTGTTATAAATAAGAATTTGAAGAGTTGGGATACTTGTTTGCCTATTGTGGAGTTTGCATATAATCGTAGTGTGCATGGGGCTACAAAATTTTCACCATTTGAGGTCGTGTATGGCTTTAATCCTTGTGTTCCTATTGATCTTGTTCATATTCCAATTGATGAGAGGACGTCTATGGATGGAATTAGAAAGGCAGAATTGATGAAGAAACTACGTGAGCAGGTTCGATTACATATTGAGGAGAAAACAACAAAGTATGCTAAACAAGCTAACAAGGGGCGGAAAATGGTTAGGTTTGAACCCGGTGATCTTGTTTGGATTCATCTTAGTAAGGGCAGATTTCCAAGCAAACGCAAGTCCAAGTTGATGCCAAGAGCTGATGGTCCATTTCGGATTATAGAGAAGGTGAATGATAATGCGTATAAGGTAGATCTTCCTGGTGATTACAATGTATCAGCTACTTTTAATGTGAAAGACTTGACTCCATACTTGGATGATGACGACGATTATGATTTGAGGACAAATCATTATCAACCCGGGGCTGATGATGTGCATCATGGGAATGATAATCCATCTCGTAAAGGTAAATCAAATATGCAAGAGGATTCAGATGGTCCAATGACAAGAGCGAGAGCGAAACAACTACAAAGGACCTTGACGAGTCAGATTGGAATGATTGAAGCTGCGTCGGAGTTAAAATTTGGCAATCAGTTTCAAATTGGTTCAAGGGTGCTTATTTGCCTACAATTGGAGCTTAAAGATGGGAAGAGCCCTTAATGGTTCTTTTGATGCTGGACTACTTGAATTTGGGTTGATAATGCAAATAAGTTAAGAAATTGATGCTGTTTACGTCAGAACAGTAGATAAATTTGAACTCGAATTTGAAGTCATCCATTGCATGTGAAAACAAGACTAATCTAGGTGGATTTCAAGTTCAGAACGTGATCTTTCCAGATTGTCCAACCATGATTGCATTGGACTTTTGTGCAAGAAGTTATAGCCATTTTAAATTCGGTCTGTTTATGTTTCAATTAAAGTCAGAAAATGTGTGCTAGTGTAATTTGTCTGGTTACTTTGTCAAAGTCCAAGTTTTGGGCTTGATTTCTGTCATGTTGAATTTTCCTAAGTGTGGAGGGATGTTCCATTATAAATATGGCATCAGAATATGTAATAAAGAACTTTTGGCCAATATTTGAACTTAATTCCGAGAATTAAGAGTTATTCTTCCAAATTGATTTGTGAAGAACCCTACCTGACTTATCACTCTTCAATCACAAAGAGTGTGGCGTCAAAATCCTAGATTGATCTTTGTGGCGTCCAGATCGACTTATCAAAGTATCACTCTAGTTTATCCTCCATTTTATTTACCTTAAAAATACCTATAATCTAGCCTAAACACCAGAAGTATAATCTAGCCTGAACACCAAAAGAAAGACAATACAACCAGACCCATCCTTCATCCATTTTCGTCAGATTCATTGTTGCCGATTTTTGAATCATTCACGGCACAACATATACGGATGGGAAAGGTAAATCTGAATCTCAACCTACTCGTGATAGAGATATTAAATGCTTTAAATGTTTAGGGAAGGGGCACATTGCATCTCAGTGTCCAAACCGAAGAGTTATGCTTATAAGAGATAATGGGGATGTTGAATCTGAAAGTGAGAAATCTGAAAGTGAAGAGATGCCACCTTTGATGGATTATACTGATGAGGAGATTGCATACCCTGTTGAGGGGGAGGCTTTGGTTATAAGACGTGCGCTGAACATGCAAATCAAAGAAGATGATGTAGATCAGCAACGGGAAAATATATTTCACACTCGATGTCACATCCAAAACAAGGTATGTAGCATGATAATTGATGGAGGTAGTTGTGCTAATGTTGCTAGTGGTACACTTGTGAAGAAATTGAATCTGAGTTGTATTAAGCATCCTAGGCCTTATAGATTGCAATGGTTGAATGAATGTGGTGAAGTGAGGGTTACTAAGCAGGTTTTGATTGCGTTTGCTATTGGGAAGTATTCTGATGAGATTTTATGTGATGTCGTCCTGATGCATGCTAGTCACTTACTTTTGGGGCGTCCATGGCAGTTTGATCGGAAAGCGATTCATGATGGGTTCAGAAATAGGTTCACTATTGTAAAAGGATGGTAAAACCATCACTCTTGTACCTCTTTCTCCGAAACAAGTGTATGATGATCAAATCAAATTAAAAAAGGAATGTGAGGATGGGAAGAGTGAAAATTCACGTGAGGACAATGGTGAGAGAAAACCATCAGATTCGGCTAAACCTAAATCATTAATTAAACCGGTTGAGAGTGGAGGTAAAAACCGAGGAGTGAAGAAAGTAAGCTTGTGTGATGATAATAGTGTGGAAAAATTAAAGAAACAACCTAATTTTTATGCAAAAGGATCTCAAATCAGATCTGCATTTTTTACTAATAAGCCAATGATCTTACTTGTGTATAAGGAGGCTTATTTTAACACTAACGATCTTGATTCTGCTATTCCTAGTGTGGCTGTTTCTTTGATGCAGGAGTTTGATGATGTATTCCCTGAAGACATCCCTAATGGATTACCACCATTAAGGGGGATTGAACATCAAATTGATCTTGTGCCCGGAGCTTCAATTCCTAACCGTCCAGCCTATAGAAGCAACCCCGAGGAGACGAAGGAGCTTCAAAGGCAAGTAGATGAGTTGATGATGAAGGGGTACATTCGTGAGAGTATGAGTCCTTGTGCTGTGCCAGTGCTACTTGTGCCTAAAAAGGATGGAACATGGAGGATGTGTGTTGATTGTCGTGCTGTCAATAACATAACGGTAAAGTATCGACATCCTATTCCTAGGCTTGATGACATGCTAGATGAGTTACATGTATCATGTATTTTCTCTAAGATTGACTTAAAAAGTGGGTACCATCAAATTAGGATGAAAGAGGGTGATGAGTGGAAAACTGCATTTAAGACTAAGCATGGTTTATATGAATGGTTAGTCATGCCGTTTGGACCTACAAATGCGCCTAGCACGTTTATGCGTTTAATGAATCATGTCTTGCGTGCATTTATAGGTAAGTTTGTTGTTGTGTATTTTGATGACATTTTGATCTATAGCAAGAACTTAAATGAGCATCTTGATCATTTGCGTAATGTACTTAGTGTGTTGCGTAGTGAGCGATTATATGCTAATCTTAAGAAGTGTACCTTTTGCATGGAAAAAATTGTGTTTCTTGGCTATGTCGTTACTGCACAGGGTATCGAGATGGATGAGGAGAAAGTTAAAGCTATCTGAGATTGGCCTACACCAAAATCGGTAAGTGAGGTAAGGAGTTTTCATGGACTTGCTAGTTTTTATAGAAGGTTTGTGAAGGATTTTAGTACTATTGCTGCACCTTTAACTGAAATTGTGAAAAAGTCTGTTGGATTCAAATGGAATGATGCACAAGATGAGGCTTTTAAATTGTTGAAGGATAAGCTTTGTTCGGCACCTGTTTTAGCTTTGCCAGACTTTACAAGAGCTTTTGAAGTAGAATGTGATGCGTCAGGTATCGGAATAGGAGCCGTGTTAATGCAGGATAGGAGGCCCATTGCATATTTCAGCGAAAAACTTAATGGGGCAGCCTTGAATTACCCTACATATGACAAGGAACTCTATGCCTTGGTAAGAACTTTAGAGACGTGGCAACATTACCTGTGTCCCAAGGAGTTTGTCATACATTCTAATCATGAATCATTGAAGTACTTGAAAGGGCAAGGTAAATTGAGTAGGAGACATGCCAAATGGGTTGAATTTATTGAAACATTTCCGTATGTGATCAAGTATAAGCAAGGGAAAGAAAACATTGTGGCTGATGCACTTTCACGCAGGTATGTTCTTTATCTACTTTGGATGCTAGATTTCTAGGATTTGAACACATAAAAGAATTGTACAAGGATGATAGTGATTTTGCTAATGTTTACAATGCTTGCGAAACTTCAGCTTTTGGAAAGTTTTATAGACTTGATGGATATTTGTTTAAAGAGAGTCGTTTGTGTGTTCCATTAAGTTCTATGCGTGAATTGCTTGTACGTGAAGCACATGGAGGCGGGTTGATGGGGCATTTTGGTGTTGTTAAGACTTTGGATGTGTTGCATGAGCATTTTTATTGGCCTAAAATAAAAAAAGATGTGCAACGCATATGTGATAAATGCATAACTTGTAGGAAAGCAAAGTCTAGGACTCAACCGCATGGCTTGTATACCCCTTTGCCTGTACCGAAAGAACCTTGGGTAGACATTTCGATGGACTTTGTCTTGGGTTTACCTAGGTCAAAACGGGGCAGGGATTCCATCTTTGTAGTTGTTGATAGGTTTTCAAAGATGGCACATTTCATTCCATGTCATAAAACTGACGATGCAACTAACATTGCTGATTTGTTCTTTAGGGAGATAGTACGACTTCACGGGGTCCCTAAAAGCATTGTTTCTGATAGAGATGTTAAGTTCCTTAGCTATTTTTGGAAGGTGTTATGGGGGAAAATGGGTACTAAACTGTTGTTTTCAACTACTTGTCACCCCCAAACAGATGGACAAACCGAAGTAGTTAATAGGACCTTAACACAACTTTTGCGTGTTGTCATTCAAAAGAACTTAAAGAATTGGGAAGATTGTTTGCCATTTATAGAGTTTGCATATAATCGTAGTGTGCACTCTACTACTGAATTTTCACCATTTGAAATTGTGTATGGATTTAACCCTTTAACTCCAATGGATTTGATTCCTTTGCCTATTGATGAAAGGGTTAGTTTGGATGGTAATCGTAAAGCACAGGTGGTGAAAACTCTTCATGAAAGTGTGCGGCAACAGATTGAAAAGAGGAATCGCGTGTATGCGACCAAAGCCAATAAGGGGCGCAAACATGTTGTCTTTCAGCCTGGCGATTGGGTTTGGGTGCATATGTGCAAGGAGAGATTTCCGGCCCAGAGGAAGTCAAAGCTACAACCACGAGGAGATGGGCCGTTTCAGATCCTTGAGAGGATCAATGACAACGCTTATAAAGTTGATTTGCCAGGTGAGTATAGTGTTAGTGCTACCTTTAATGTTTCTGATCTTACTCTGTTTGATGTAGGTGATGATTCGAGGTCGAATCCTTTTGAAGAGAGAGGGGATGATGCGGATCAGCCTAACACCAAGCATAATCATGCCAACAACCCATTGGAGGTGCCAATTGGGCCAATCACAAGAGCTAGGGCTAAGAAGCTTAAAGAAGCATTGAATGGGCTTGTTCAGAATATATGGAACAAAATGGACCTAGAGAGGCTTGGAACATTTAAGGAGCATGAAGGACAGCCTTTAATTCATTTAGTTCAGGTCCAAGAAGAGCCCAATTCATGTGGAACAAGGGTTTGATGTGTCCGGCCCAATACCAGCCTTGTTAGGCTTGTCTTTTCTAATACTATAAGGATAAAGAGTCAGCAATTTATTCTCCTAACTAAGTAAGGAAGTTGGCCAAATCTTATTCCTAAAGAGGGGAGGACTATTTAATGCTTTTCCTCACTTAGGAAGGAAAGTAATTAAATCAGCAACAAAGGAGGAAATTTGTTTTCTTATTTGTCCAAGTTAAACAAGGAATTCCAAGCTAATCAAGGACATCAAAGGGGGTAGCAACACAAATTTTCCAAATCAGATTTTTCCAATTTTGTTTAGGGCTTCTTAAGGGTGACAAATCTGATTCTAGCTTATTTAGGATGGTATTTTCGGATTTTTAGTATTTTTAGTATTTTCTTCTTAGTTTTTGGGTTATTATTACTTATTTGGGTCAATTGTAAGTGGGCTACATATAAGTCAAATTCAGTATAAATAAAGGCATAACCCAAACATGTAAAGGTTACGCAATTTTCAGATTAATAAAACTTCTTTGCTGCACTTATTGTGTGTTGGTGGGATAATCTCCCTTCCTTGGTTCTCTAAAGAACTGAAAACAACTTATCGAAGAACAACTGACTTCGTGGCGTCATCCTTATACTTCTCGTTCGCGAATCAATATTCGTTGGGTGGGGGTTTCTGTTTTCAATAGTGCTGGTGCCTAGGTACAAGTTATCTTTGTGTCACACTCCTATCAAACCTGATTTACTTGGCTTTCCGGGAATTGACATCTTTGCGTGTGGGTTGCGTGACCATGTGATCATGAGGTTCGCATCAAGTTGAGCCCAAGAGAAAATATGAAAGATCTCTTCTAATATGCCCAAATCATCTAGTAAGGTAATGAAGACGTCAATATAGTTAAACATTGTATTCATTCGATTAGAGATTGTGGAGACCTATAGTTCCTCGCCAATTGTTTTTCTAGTGATGTTCTGTTTTGTTAAAGTTTTGGGGATGACCCCCAAAACTTGACTGCCTCCTAAAAATACAATTATTAACACACCCTCTAATAACCCAAGGCTGCCTCCTAAAAATACAACTATAAACACACCCCTCCAATAACCTAAGGCTGCCTAACTGACACGACTAAAAGATTGATGTTTTCTCCCAAGTGCAGGAGTGTCGAAGTAATAAATAACCCGGCAAGACCGGGGTCGAACCACAGGGAGGTTATTTGTATAAATTATAAATAACAATAATAGCAATAACAACAACAACAACAACAACAACTATAATAATAATAATAATACTAGTAGTAGTAGTAGTAGTAATAATAATAATAATAATAATAAAGAAAGAGAAGAAGAAGAAGATGATGAGAACTTGGAGATGGAAAATTAATGCAGAGAAGAAGAAGAAGATGATGATGATGAGAACTTGGAGATCAAATATTAATGTAAGGATTAAGCAATAATAATAACAAATGTCAAGGTTAGAGGTTCCACTAATGGTATATCAAACAAGTATAGTATAAACTCTTATTATTGAATTGGAAACCACACACAAAGGAGGTTCCAATCAGATTATATATTGTTAACATGATTACATTAGTCATCTTATTCAATTAATGCTAATACTTGTAAATCTCGTCAAGCATTCATGATTATAACTTATGTTAACAATAAATCAAGTTCCTTTCATAGCTCAGGTGTCGGTTATACCATACATTATGGGCTATGAAAGTGCCAAGCATTTGTTGTACCAAGTGTTATACAACATAAATCAAGATTAGTCATTTAACAAGCAAAGTATTAAAGAGTGAACAAGATAACAAATATAAAACATGTTAGTATCAAACATTAAAGTCCATATTAAGTTTACACTATACTTATTCTTACACCATTAGTGTAACCTTTTCACCTTGACATAACTAACTTAGCTAGACATAATGAAAGAAAGCAAAATAGATAAACAAAATAAGAACATAAAAGTTAACTAAGTAAAGGAAAGGAAATGAAAGGCTTAAACTTAATATTAATGAAAGCAAAGCATAAACATTACAAAAAATACAAAGAGAGAAAGGAAGAGCATGATCTTGATCTGGAAACCAAGATGCCTAAATGCATGGCAAATGCCTCCTTTTATAGGCCAAAATTGGGAACTATTGATTTGATGACTAATTGATAAGTGGGTGGCCAACTTTTGACTTGGTGACAATCCTTATCTTCTCTTGTCTGCCACAAACGTCATTGATAACGTCAAAATTGGAGCCAGTTGCAAACATGAAAGTTGTAGACAATTATCTCAGCTTTCTTGTGTAAAATATTCAGCTCATTTGGACTTCTAGAACTCCAGATATGGCCAAAATACCGAACAGTATTCGGGCTAGAAAACAGATTCAGGCTTCTTTGTTGTTGCTACAATTTGGACTTGATAATGGCCTTTTTAGATCTTGGGCTCATTCAGGCTTCTTTGTTGTTGCTACAATTTGGACTTGATAATGGCCTTTTTAGATCTTGGGCTCCATATGAAAGTTGTAGGCCTATGTCTTACCTTTCCATCTATATAAATTGGACCTAAATATGAGATATATAGCTCTAGATATGACCCAATTACCGAACAGTGTTCCAGTTTGGATTGCACCGACATCTATTTTCTAAGTTTGGCCATCTCTTTATCCATGCAATTTAAGTTCTTCAAGTCATCAATCAATCCTTTCATTTATGTGATAGGCCTGCATTAAAAATAGACATTTACCACAAATTATAGGTATCTTATATTATTAGATACATTATTATAAAACATATTTTAGTTAAGGAGTTATTGATACTTCAAGTGCAAAATGATGATATAAAACCATGATAAAAATGCACTTTTAAGTACTAATCACACCCCCCAACCAGCTTATTACTAGTCCCTAGTAATCAAAGCGTAAAATAGAAAAACAATTTGCAAATTCCACAAAGCAAGGTATTCATCATTTAACTTCCATTAATCTATCCAGATAAACAAACTCTCATTAAATTTATATATCTGCTCAATACCACTTAACAAGATATTAATAAACCTTTCTTTTGTGCTCAATGTATCAACACATAATTATGGGGCTTTTCTTGGAAGAAAACAAAATTTTTGTTCTAATGTTTAAGGTTAACTTCCTTGGGTTGGGATTACTATTTTTGTCTTTTTTTTTTTTAACGTTCTAATGTTTAAGGTTAACTTTCTTGGGTTGGGATTATTATTTTTGTCTTTTTTTTTAATGTATATACATATAATTTAAAAGCATCATGCATCTTTAACTCACGTAACGAGCTTTCAGCTAATGACTCCTAGACCAGTTGGTCTTAGGGCATTAGATGTTAAGACACCCCTACAAGCTTAGTAACTCGGGTCGCAGATACTGATAGGTAGATAGTGCAATGTTTGATTCCCTTAAGCTTTTCTCCTCAACCCATGTAACAAGCGTTGGGCCAATAGCTCCCAATTCAGTTGACTTTAGGGTATTAGGTGTTAAAACACCCCTTCGGGCTTAATTGGGTTAGGGAGGCTACGAAACCAAACTTATCTATATTTTTATTATCATCATTTTTTTCTTTTTCATTTTTTTTATGTTTTTTTTCTTAATTATATACAATCCCTTTCCCTGAGTTGTTACCTTTAACAAAAGAACATAAATAATATAATAATCCAATATGCAACCCACAATCATATGTTAAAGTGTGTGTGTGTAAATTAAGGTTTAAGAATACATGTTAAATAAGTATATGAGCAAAATTAAGTGATAACAATGCGAGAGTTTGTAAACCTGAATATTTCAGGAAGTATTATAATAGACCTTGTTAAGAATGGTTAAACCTGAATATTTCAAGAAGTATTATAATAGACCTTGTTAAGAATAGTTACTAAGATGCGTCTCAAGAGTCACTTTAACAAAAGAGCTCATTTACTCTGTCATCCTAGTAACAACAATTATGCACATGCTTTATGAAATGAAAAATAATTTTTTTTTATCAACTACTACCCTCTCCCCCCAACCAAAACGAGACATTGTCCTCAATGTTCTAAGGTAGAAAGATAGAGTATAGAAGATATCACCTGAAATAACAAACACTGAAAAAACCTGAAACACACTGAAACAAAAATAAAAAATAACAAAACACAATAATAAAACCAAAAGACACAAAAATTCACAAATGAAGGCTCAAATCCAATCTAAGCTTTTTACGGCTTCCCGCAGATGACCAATTTATGCGACTCATAGAAGGATCAATCACAGGAATGAAAGATTGTAGTTGGTCAATCAATTATTCAGCAGTAGTAGCAGAGATTATGATTTATCGTGCAGAAGATGTTAGAAATTCCTATTCCACAGCATGATCAAGAAAAGACAACAATTTATCATAATAACCATTAACATTTAACAAACCTATGGGTTTATGGTGAATGTGCAATTGAGCCCAAGAGGAAATATGAAAGATCTCTTCCAATGTGCCTAGACCACCTGGTAAAGCAATGAAAGCATCAGCATGGTTAAACATTGCATTCATTCGAGCCGAATTGTAGAGACCTGAAGTTCCTCTCCAATTGTTTTTTCAATGATGTCCCCTTGTGCCAAAGCTTTAGGGACGACTCCTAAAACTTGACTACCTCCTAAAAATGCAGCTATTGACACACCTCCCATTAACCCAAGACTGCCTCCCCCACACACTAAATGAATCTTTCTCTCAGCTAGCACCTGACCAAGATGATTTGCTGATTCTAAAAACTCCTTTCCTTTCCCAAGACTAGATCCACCAAAAACACAAATATTTCTTATTTGATGACTTGAGGAACTTGCCATTTCTACACACTTCTGTATTTGTTGAATGTATGGGTTGAGTAGAAATGAAAGGAAGGAAAAGAGGGTTTTATAGATGAGAAACTAGACAGGCAATCATAACACCTATATGTAGGCCAGTTGGAGTCTCACACACTCTCTCTCTCTTTTTTTATTTATTTATTTATTTACTTTTGAAAAAAGCATGTGTATGTACAAGTAGTTGTGATTGTGGCTCACATCTTCCCTTGGTTTTACGTCCAAGAACGGCTTAAAGGCCCTTTATGGGTCGGGGATAGGCTTCCCATGCAGTTTTCTTAAAAACTGGCAAACAGGGTCTTTTTTAGTCAGATTCCCAAGACTAAGTCGATCATGTTCTTTATGAAATAGTGGCCATAAATCATGAATTGCACGATGCACATCTCCACTAGGATGCGTCTCAAGAGTCAATAGAAGATTATCTAAAGACTCCTTACTCAGGCCATCCTTAATGAATTGTATTTTATCTTCACGGTTTATAGATATCATTCCTAAAGAACAACATTCTGTATTACAAGTCCATCTAGCACATCGATGACAGACTTCTAGTCATTTTGCATGACGCTTCTTTGCAAAAGTGCTTTTACCTGTTCCAGGCATGTGTGAAATAAAGAAATTAGAGGACTCACCTGATAATCGGACCTTTGCTTCAATCAACCAGCGAATATCTTCAGGAATTCCATGATTCATTAACAATCTCAATCTTGCACATCTAGCACGGTAAATTTTTATAATCGCATTCTGAGGCAGAGTGGGAAAATACTTTTTCAATTTTTCAAGATTAGTGTCCATTTTCAAATGGGAATTGGAAGAGAGCTTCGAAGAATTGCGCAGATATATAAACAAATATTAGTAATTGTGGGAAACTGAAAGAACCGACTTAAGTCACGGAGTACCGTTATCCGCTATTTGACCGAGGTGAGAGAAACTAGTAAAAATCATTGTGAGAAAAACAAAATAATCAACCTTTATCTACAAGATCATTCAAACCAGCTGATTCATTTTCACTAGGAAAATTATCAAAGTGAGTTTTCAAACGAAGTCCATTTTCCTTAAAATCATTGTCATTCATTGAATTCTCAATATCACATGCCCTATAAGGATTGCTCCATCTTGGTCTTAGCTCTCTAGGGAATACATATTGTTGAGAATTATAAAACAAAACTTTTTGACCAGTATCAATCTTTTGATAATTTTCACAAGTTTTGCAGAATGCATGCGTGTCCTTGAACATGGTGGGCTAATAAAATCCATTTTGAAAGATTTTTGCAGCTGTCTTTTTTGAAGAAAAATAACTCCCACATGCTTCAGAATGACAAAGTTTAATGACACTACTTACCTTATTGTCAGAAACGAATCTTTGAAATATTTGATCAGGACAATATAAGTTAGGGTCATCATGATAAAAGCTCTTCACTTCGTTCAAAAACTTTTCTTTGTCTTGGGTACTCCAATCAGCTGGCAAATCTCCTAAAGCAAGAAAATTGATATTTTTATCATACCAAGGCATTGGATTAAGAGAAAGTAAGGATTCGTTAGGAAAGTAATCATCAATTGGTGTGATGTCAGATGTCGAATCTCTTGTCACTGTTGGCAAAAGATTCGCATCAACATTTTCAGTGCTTGTTTCATCCGTGATTTCTTCCTTAGAATAAATCATTTGCAAATCTTCAGATTCATCTAACTCATTTTTACTTAAAGTAGATTCAAGTTGATCATAAACTAATTTGTCAATATGATCTACTTCTTGTAAATCATTATCATCTCCAGGTTGCTTGCAAATGTTGAAAATATTCATCTCCAATGTCATGTTTCCAAATGATAGCTTCATTAGTCCATTCCTACAATTAATCAATGCATTAGAAGTTGCAAGAAATGGACGTCCTAAAATAACAGGAAATGAATTACATGCTTCAACAGGTTCTGTGTCCAAGACAATAAAATCCACAGGATAAATGAATTTATCGACTTGTACTAACACATCTTCAATTATTCCTCTAGGCACTTCTACAGATCTATCGGCAAGTAAAAGAGATATAGAAGTTGGTTTTAACTCACCTAAATTGAGACTCTGAAAAACTGAATATGAAAGTAAATTCACACTAGCACCAAGATCAAGTAAGGCTCTTTCAATTTTATGCTCTCCAATAAAGCAGGAAATTGTAGGACAACCAGGATCTTTATATTTCAAAGCATTATTGTTTTGAAGAATAGCACTTACTTGTTCAGCTAGAAAGGCTTTCTTTTTCACATTCAGTTTCCTCTTCACGGTGCATAGATCTTTCAAAAATTTAGCATAAGAAGGAACCTGTTTAATAGCATCTAGCAAAGGTATATTGATCCTTACCTGTTTAAAAGTTTCAAAGATTTCAGAGTTGTGATTCACTTTCCTTTGTTTGGTCATGGCTTGAGGAAATGGAAGTGCTGGCGGTGGATCAGTCGTTTCTTTGCAATTTTCAGATTCATCCCCTTCCTTACCCTCAGAGATTGACTCATCATGTTTCTCATAAGGTTCAAGAGAGGGTTTTTCAATAACCTTACCGTTGCGCAGAGTAGTGACTGATTTGACTTGATCCATGTGTTGGCTTCCGGAACTACTTGCATTTGCATTGTATTGCCCCTTGGGATTTTGTTGCAGTTGAGATGGAAACTTACCTTTCTCTTAGAAACTGAGAGAAGATGTTAATTTAGCAAGAGTATCTTTAAAATCTGTCATGTTTTGAGCAAGTTGAGTATTGATTGTCTCTTGCTTTTCAATGAATGCATGCAATGTTTCCTCAAGATTTCTTCTAGAAGATTTCTTGTAGGAGGTGGAGCATAAGGAGGTGCATATCCATGGGAATTTTAGAAATTATGGTGTGCTTGAAATGGTGGTTGTGAAGTTTGTGCATTGTTGTTCTCACTCTTCCAATTGAAATTTGGGTGATTTCTCCAACCAGGGTTGTATGTTTGGGAGTATGGGTTGTGGTTGGCCCTTTGGAAACTGTTTAAAGCATGGGCTTGTTCATGAAGACATTCCTTAAAAGAAGGCAAGGTTGGACAATCGTTGGTTGAGTGTTCATTTGTTTCACAGATTTGACACACAATGTTTTCAAGAGATTTTAATTGACCACTCTTTTT
This sequence comes from Populus euphratica, assembly GCF_000495115.2. NCBI lineage: Eukaryota > Viridiplantae > Streptophyta > Magnoliopsida > Malpighiales > Salicaceae > Populus > Populus euphratica. The sequence goes on from NW_011499942.1 coordinate 634,194, forward strand.
TAATTCTAGTGCCTCGACTTTTCTAGCTAAGGATGCAAACTTGGCTTGAAGGTCATGATCTTCCCTAAGGTTGTACATACCTCCACTAGATGTATGAGGTTGAGTTTTACTCGGTGCCTCATAAGTACCCGCAGTGTCCCAATTTTGAGCATTTTCAGCTAACAAGTCTAAGTACTCCATTGCTTCATCAGGGTCTTTATCTTCAAAAGTTCCATTGCACATCAATTCAACCATTTGCCTATCTTTAGGTGTTAACCCTTCATAGAAATGTGAAACCAATCTCCATGTTTCAAAACCATGATGAGGGCAAGTACTAAGCAAGTCTCGATACCTATCCCAACATTGGTAAAATGTTTCTCCTGGTTTTTGAGTGAAAGTGGTGATTTGTCTCTTGAAAGAGTTTGTTCTATGAGATGGAAAAAACTTCTTTAAAAACTGTTGTTGCATTTCATCCCAAGCACGAATGGATCCTGGTCTTAAATTTTGTAGCCATGTTTTAGCTTTATCTTTTAATGAAAAAGGAAAAAGCTTTAATCTAATGGTGTTCATGCTACAATTTAAATTATTATATGTGTTGCACACCTCCTCAAATTCCCTTAAATGCAAGTATGGATTTTCCAATTCCAAACCATGAAAAGAAGGTAAAAGTTGAATAATACCTGGTTTAAAATTAAAATGAGATGCATCAGGAGGAAAAACTATGCATGATGGTGCACTTGTTCTTGTGGGATTCATGTGGTCTCTAAGTGTTCTAGCACGGTTATTCTCATTATTCTCATTATGAAGTGATTGATTATCTTCTTCGGCCATATTTTCTGAAAATGATGAGGATACCCTACAAAGTCTACCACTTGATGTACGTGACCACACTCTCATGCACGTGTAGGAATAAAATAAAAAAAAAGAAGAAGAAAGCAAAAGAAGGAGGAAGAAAACAAAATAAAAAGAAACAAAAGAAAAGAAACAAAGTTATATACAAGAAAAGTGAAAAGAGAAAATAAAATAAATACTATAATTTATACAAGAACTTACCTCCCCGGCAACGGCGCCAAAAACTTGACACGACTAAAAGATTGATGTCTTCTCCCAAGTGCAGGAGTGTCGAAGTAATAAATAACCCGGCAAGACCGGGGTCGAACCACAGGGAGGTTAATTGTACAAATTATAAACAACAATTATAAAACAACAATAACAACAACAGTAATAATAATAATAATAATAATAATAATAATAGTAGTAGTAGTAGTAGTAGTAGTAGTA